>NC_033798.1:17307294-17337153 GCF_001876935.1 Asparagus officinalis | reverse complement strand
TTTGGGGGGGGGGGTAATTTCAAAATAGATGATTTAGGGGAATAACATGAAATATGAAACATTTGGGGGACTAATATAAAAAAGTCTTTCTTTTGATAATTAATTAAGGCACATGTGCTCTGCACGTGTTTGGGAGAGGGGAAAATGGGTAGGCATTTCACGTGCTCTTTGGGCTGATTAAGTGTGACGTGTGAAGGATGTAGGCGAGTAAAGGCAGTTTCTATCAAAAATAAAAACTGAAGGTGGTAAGTATCAAGTTTGCTAAAAGTTAAGGTAGTTTTTATCTAAAAATCCTAATTGCAGATAGACCCCTTCTAGCTCTGTTGTTACAGATAGACCCTCCGAGTGAAAATATTTAGACCCTTTTACACTCAAGAGTCTATTTGTCAAAAAAAAAACATTTTTCTCTCTCTCCAAGGGTAAAAGAGTAATAAAAATTCACTCAGGGGGTCTATCAGTGACAATAGAACTCGAGGAATTTATCCGCAATTAACCCTACATTAAGTTGTGTTATACTGCATAACATGACATAAAAAAGTTTCTTTGCTCTTTGCAGGCAACAGATTTAAGAGATTTATTCCTCAAGCAGATTTCTTCAGCAAAGGGTTGTACATGTTTGATATAGGGCAAAACGACATTGCTGGCGCATTCTATTCCCAGTCAGAGGACCAAGTTTTGGCTTCTATACCTGCAATTTTGTCAGAGTTTGAGACTGGACTCAAGGTTGTGCATGTACTCTTTAATTTCAAAGTTGGATTTTTCAATTAAAATAGTTAGGTAAACAAGTATAAAATTTCTGCGAACGCGATAACTCCTGCCTAAAGTACATTTGCTTAACACAGTGCTGAATATTATGGTACAAGCTGATTTATTAAGATTACGCAAAAGCTGAGACTGTCCTTGCAGTTTTAGACATTAGAAAATTCACCCAAAAAATCTCTTCTAATTATTTTCAATCAGTTGAGTATAATATCCAATGCATCTGTTATATCAGACCCCTAAATCTTCATATTTCAAAAATAGACCCCTCAAATCCATTAAGTTGTTTTGAATTAGACCCAAAATCTATTACCTGTTAAGTTGTTTTAAAAAAAGACCCACATTTAACAATATGAATATTTGAGGGTTTAAAATAGAATTAACAAAGATTTGGGGGTTTAATATAACAAAAATCCTATAATAAATATTTCTATGTCATGTGTATAGCTTCTTTATCCAATTTACTAATCATGAAAAAATCAACTCATTTTTCCTTTTCCAGGAATTGTACGATCAAGGTGCAAGGAGGTTCTGGATTCATAATACAGGTCCACTAGGGTGTTTACCTCAAAACATAGCTCAATTTGGTAAAGATCCATCAAAACTGGATGAGCTCGGATGTGTAAGCACACACAACCATGCTGCAAACCTTTTCAATCTACAACTTCGTGCGCTCTGCGCGAGATTGAAGGGCGGATTTGGAGATGCAAATATCACTTACGTCGATATCTTCTCCATAAAGTCAGATCTTATAGCAAATTATTCTAACTACGGTATGTAACATCTCATTCATGAGCCATTCATCCTCCTCTTCCATTTAAGGCCTAGGGGTGTTTGGTAACAGGCAAGTATGGAAAGTGGATCAAGTTTGCAATGTGTCTCAAATTTTCAAAATTTCATGTTTGGCAATAGTAGAGACGCAAACAACCCCGCCACTGCACCAAAACTATGAGATTGTGGTGAGGGTTATAATTTTATATGCTAACACATCCACCACAAGTTGAATGTCCTTTTTATGGGCTGAAACCAAGACTCATGCAACAATATCTATTTTTTAAAAATATGCTTTAAATTTGTGACCAGTGAGAATTTAACTTGGGTTGCTCTGGTACCATGTCAAAGGAGTTGTCATTACATCAAAACTCTGGAGTTATGATGAAGGTTGACAGTTATAATTTTCTGCGCTTAACACCAAGCAATCAAAAAGTGAATGATGCCACATTAGCATATTAACTCTACACTTTCTCCAAATTTTTGAGAAAGCAGATGGAAAATAGATGCAAAGTGAATGAGGAGGAAGAGAACTCTACTTTTTTTGTTCTCTGCTTATCATTTCTTTATAGATATTCACTTTCCACTGTAAACTATCTATAACAACCAAGCGAGAAATAAAGAAATTTAATGCTACATTAGCTGCCATCTCAACTCTTCACTTCCTTTATTTTCTATCGACCAAACAAATTTGCATATAGAAGTAATGAGAAAGTACATTCTCTTATTTTCAGGATTCGAGAATCCTATAGCAGCCTGTTGTGGGTACGGAGGACCACCTATAAACTATGACAGCAGAATTGGTTGTGGACAAACAAAGGTGTTGAATGGAAGTTCAGTAACAGCTAATGGGTGCAATGATACCACCAAATACATTAATTGGGATGGGATTCATTACACGGAGGCCGCAAATTTGCATGTTTCATCACAAATACTCACTGGGAAATACTCTGACCCTCCATTCTCAGATAAAATGCCATTACTTATAAAGTTAGAGCTGTAAAGATAATGTTCAAATGTTCCCTTTGTATCCTTGATAATATTGTTGATGATCAATCAAGTTTGATGTAGAAGCAAGTGAGACAAATGTGATGCTTATTTTCCCCCCCTGCATATACATAAATTGTTGGCTATTGGTTTTAACAATTGTCTTTTTCTGGGGTTAAATGCTGTATGCCAAAGCTAAGTTTTTAGTTATTTGATACAACTCAGTTGAAAGCTATTGGAAGAACATGAAAAAACTATAACATTATTGTGAATTTGCGTATTTTTAGTCCATCACTTTCTTGCAAATCGCTTGAACATCACTTGAACCTGCTGTATAAGATATCAACCATTAAACAAAACAGGACTATTTTAATAAAAGTATGTTTACCCTACTTCCTAGCTTTTGAATATGTGTTTTTCTATTTTTTCACTTCCATGATTTAACATTGTCGCGCACACATTAACATAGAAGTTAAGCATGAATCCTTGTTCTCTTCTAACCCCCTAATGTTTTTTAATATGCATTCTATATTCTCAAATACTATTAAATTAGAGATTCCCCTTCATTAATTTCCATGTGTCCCTATTCAGCTTGAAAATTTATGGTTATATATTCTTTAAAGTTTTCCATCTATGACATACAAAGTAACAATACCAGATATGTCCACGTATGAGTGTGCATGCATTCATGCCTGCACATTTTTGGTACATGTTCCATATGATGTGAGAAGTGTATTACAAAATAACATGATGATTTCATAATTTGGTGTTATAATATCACACACCTTTTGGTATATTACAAACTGATTCGTGCTGGATATACTTTGATATTAAGAAATATAAAATTTCTATCTGGTAGCATATATAATACAAGCACATAGGTCATGCATTTGTATATACTTTTTGTGTGCATACAAAATCCAAAAAAAAAAAAAAAAATCAACTGATACCATACGATTCATAAATCTCTGTGCATGTTTTTGAGTAATATATGAGCATAAAATTTTCAGTAACAATTGCTACACATAAATAAGCCTACTTCTTGGACACATAAGCATAGTATTGTGCCATTGGAACAACAAAAGCAATCACTAGCAAACCTCCGACAACAAGAGTAAACTGTCCTCGCTTCTCCTCGGTTTCTTCTTTGCTTTTAAAGTTGGATTCACGCTTGTTCTCCTTAAACGTCGGCCCACCAGGATCTGGTAGACCATCAATAGCTGCCACTAGACGTTTGGCAGTGCTTAGCATAGCTTCGTTGTACTTTTCATCTGTAGCTAAAACTGCGAGATGGAAGATTGATTATTTCTTTGGCTTTCTTTATTGAGGTTTTCAGCAATTAAAAGTTTTTTGGGGGTAAATTTCACAAAATTACAATGTATTTTGGAGGTTTTGTACAAAACTACCATGCCTGATGGCAGTTGGGGCAAGTTGTCATGTGCTCTAAACGTGCTCTGCATGTGACATGTTCTGGATAATTTTGACCTTATATATTTTATATATGTTCTGCATTATCCTCTCTCCCCCTCTTCTTCTCTTCATTTATAAAGATAGTTTAGACCGTTTATCCAAGACATTAAAGTTGATAGCAATAATTTCCAGTAGTTGGTACTTTTCGGGAGTTTTGAAAGCTAATGGTAGTTTTCTCTGATGAAAAAGAGTATAGTAGTTTTGTGCAAAACGGTTCAATTCATAGTTTTATGAAATTGATCCAAGATTTTTATTCAAGTCTCCACATGTATTCTATGACTTATTTCCCATCTACCTAATATACTAAAACAATACCCAGGATGCCACATGTTAATTTTTTAGAGAATTGGACACATGTCCATTTTTCAAAGAATTGTCATTCATCTTCTATGTAATCTATACAAATTCTAAACTTTCAAATATTCATACAAATACTAAAACTTTCATATACTATCATCCATCAATTAAAGCTTCCCAAATCTTATCTATTATACACAAATTACTATAAAAATTGTTGTTTGTAAAATTGAAGATGGTTATAATGTTACATCAAATTCACACCTTTGAAATTTCATAAAGCATTGAAATGTAACCTCTCTTAATTACCATTAATTACACTAATTGTCACCTATGAAGCACGGACACACATAACATGAAGCCGTGTCGTGTCGTGTCCGTGTCGAACACACGTATCCTATGTATTTTTTAGGATTTGCCTCGTGTCGGCGTGTCGGATGGCCATGTCGGATCCGTGTCCGTACTACATAATTTGTCACTACCTCATCAACTCAATTTTCACTAACGGCCAAGCCTGATCAACTTCCCCACTCTTTCTCAATTCATCTCCTCTCTATAAATCTAGCAAACTAATCTAGGTAAAGTATTCTTAGATTCCTTTCTTTATCATTAGCTCCAACTCCATAAATGATGCATGTGATTGTTGATAAGTATGCTCGATTTTGCTTTTCTTATGCATCCATCTTGCAGATTTAATGCTACACTCCATTTTATGAAAGTAATGTATCAATTTTGTTTGTGTATTTTTTGTTATTGGTATATAAATATATCCCTTTTGTTGCTTCTTTGTTTATAATTCCCCCCATATATTGCTTCTTTGTTTGTAATATTTCCTCTTTGTCAGTTATTTGTTTGAAATTTTTCTCAATGAGATTTTAATATCCAACTTTCCTAATAGCACGCTGAGGAAATATATTGTATGCAAAACAATATTCACAATAGGAGTGTAAATCGTTTGTACAAATTCAATTAATGGTAATCCGATATCACAAAATTATGTTCAATTGTAGTTTTGTTAATATCAAAGTTGATGAAGGTGCAAGTATGCAAAGCTTAAGTACCATGAACTTCGTGTATAATAGAGTACTTGAGGTAATTAAAATTTTACCCGTATCCTTAAGAAAGATACTAATATTTTATATATTAATAGTGTAAGTTTAATTTTTCTTAATCATATTTAAGGATTTATGTATATTTAGAATTTTTAATTGCTCAAGATACACCGTAGTTTGTGAAATATACCTATTTTTAGTTTAATTCTCATGTTCAGGGCTCAAGCTAATTATTAAATTCACATATCACAAAGATTGAGCAAGAAAATATAAAGTGAAAATTTTATAATTAATTTTAAAAAAATTACCGCAGTATAGCGCGGGTAATGACACTAGTTAATTTTAAATAAATAGGCTACTGACAGACTTAATCCTTTCACCGCAATATAACGAAAGCATGTGTAACAATCAAGCTTAGGTGCAATCACAAAAGAGTTCAACATACAACTTTAAAGGATAGTAAAATGTTCAATCCTGGAAAGAGGTCAATAGCTAGGTGCACCTACTTCAGTAACACGGAGAAAGAATTGCTGCAGATATCAATTATTGCCAAATAATTTAAACACAGTGATATGTAAAAATAGGTCAATGGAGTGGTTTAGAAATAAGATCATATTCCAACTCCAAAAGGATAACTAACATTTATCCCTATTTCCTCACTTTTGGTTAATTTCACAAATCCCCCTGAACTTTGGGGTTTTGCACATAACCACCTGAACTTTAAACTTTTCTTATTGTACCCCTGCCTGCAATTGGCAAATAACTAAAAAAAACCGAGAGGAAAAAAAACCCCTCAAATGGGGGAGGGGTGTATGTTGCTCGTCAATGAAAAATGATTAAAATTGGAAAAAAATTCTTGCAAGGAAATTTTACTTATTTTCCAGTTACATAGGCGCTGTCGCGCAGCGCGCATCGCGCGGGGCGGGGGGGGGGGGGTAGTAAGAAAATTTTATATTTCAGGGGGTTTAGTGCAAAATCCCAAATTTCAAGGGTTTATTTTTGAAATTAACCCATTTTTTCTATTTATGGTCATAACATTTATAAGGTCAATTTAGAAGCCAGAACAGACAATGTTTTAAATATCGGATATCGGGAAAATATCGGATGGCCAAAATTCATATCGGATTGCGGATATCGGGGAAATATCGGGGATATGTGGTAAATATCGGAATGCTATAATGAATGTTTGCATACATAGTATAACGCATTAAAATATAATCTCAACATATGTAATAAAATTTAAGCATACAAAATATGAATAATATATGTTTAGGATCGCTAATTAACCTTCTAAAACAAACAAAAGTGCAAAGCAACGTTGCAACATTCGATCTGCTTTTTTTAGGGAAAAATGTCATTTGATATAATGGGAAAATCTTGATATCTCGCCCAAAAATTCCAAACACGGTATATTATTTTGCAACAAGCTATATAAAAAGATATATTGATCCACATATCGGCTAATATATCAGTCATATCGGGGATTTATCACTCAAAATAGCCAAAAAGCGATAAAGGATATTTAAAGACCATATCGGTTGCGGCAAGCCCTGTAAAAGGATATATCGGGGGATATATCGGGCCATGTCGGGGATATTTAAAACAATGAGAACAGATAATTTATCTTTCATTAGTTGGTTAGACAACGATAAGGACTCCATGAACTTGCAAAAAAAACTCGCCAAAAAAGTGTTTTTACCAGGGAGATTCTCTGATACAGTAGCGTCTAGAATTGTATCTCCTACAGCTTGAATGAATGCTGGTCCTCCTGTGATTGCCCCTTCCTTTTGGCTGGTTACAAGCACAACTACACCTTTGTTATTGCCTTCTTCAATTGAGGGATACCATTTCTCCAACACTTGGTCAGCATACTCAAATGCATCTGCTTTACTCTGCATTTACGTATTGTAGTCAAACTGAATGGCTAATTCTTGGAACCTCAATTATCTTAACTTTCAACACCTCTACTATAACGGGACATATTAATCTAAGAAGACATGGAAATCTTACAAGTGCTATTTTAGGCAATTCCATTGTGAATGTTATATTAATTTCATGGTGATATTTCATACATTGGCCAAGAAGGAGAAGGATAAGAAATGTACATATCAATATGAAAGGTTTTGACCCTCTCATCGACACCACTAATATTTTAGTACTGACAAGCCAGATATATTCTTTTAATTTCAAGACAAAACCCACTATTTTGTTTTTAATTCTCTTTCTAAAACAGCTACAATGTTTAGGTGGCAACAGAGTACATCTAATTTTGAAAAAGAACCAATTATCCTCTACGGAAAAAAATTTCATGTCCGGAGGCAACTTATTCTAGAAAACTACTATAGAGACGTAGTCAAGAGATTGAATTATGTGGCGGGAAAAAGGCAGACGGTTTGTCAATCCATTTTATGCAAAACTTTGGCAGTTAACCCTATGAAAAGCCTCCTTATCATCTCAAATAATGTAACACAAGCATTTCAACAAACATATAGCAAGCGGTAAACTATACCGTGAGCTTCCGAAGGGTGATAAAATTAATGTGCAAGTTCTTCCTCGACTCAAGATCAGACATTAACCTCTTTAAGTCAGACTTAGTAACTCTACTCAGAACACCAGCATCATCAACAACATAAGTCTCAGTCGGCGGCCCTCCGCTGAGAATATCAAACTCCGAAGCGACTGCAGAGTCCAGAGGGCAGAAGTTAATGGCCAGAGAGAGTGCGGCCGCAGCGAGCCCGTGCTGGAGGTAGGAAATGAAGCTCTTTTGAGAGGGAGTTGATGTGGAGATAATGGGTTTTTTGAGGGATGAAGAGACTGATATGGGTTTTTGTTGTATGGGTTTTGAGAGTTGGGGTTTGGGGGTTTTGAGGAGAGCAGTAAAGGATGAAGGAGAGGAGATGAGGGTCTCCATTGTTGAGGGGAATTGAGGTGCACTGAGAGAGTGAGAGTATTTGATGGTTTTCTTTAATTTTTTTTTTTTAGATGTATTGATTTGGATTGAATTGGGTTTTGGATTTTGATTGGTTGGCTTGGTTTGAATTTGGATAAGGGGGCAGCCTTTTTGTTCTAACGTCCAATGAACGATTTTAGGCGGGGAGGGCATTATCGTCGTTTCCTATACTGAACAAATGACGAAAGTGCCCCCATTTCCCTATCTCTTGGCTGCGGCTCTCTCAAAGCTGAGAGCTTTGTTCTTCTTCCGTTGCTGTATCAATGGGAGATGGCTGTTCATCTCCTCACACCATTCTCCTCGCTTCCAAGAATCCCATCTCGAAACCCTAGCCCTAGCCCTAGATCTCCTTTGATATTCAGGCCAAATTGTGGGTTTCGCTGTTGCTGCTCATCCTCCAGGAGAGAAGCGGTTACTGTTGCCTCAGTAACCCTAGCCCTAACCCTAGCCACTGCCCTCTCTGTTAATGCTCAAACTTTGGGGGAATTGCCTCCTCCTCCTCCGCCGCAAAAGAAAGCCCTAGACGGGATTTGCAGCACAAAATCTTGGTTCCAGTTCTTTGGCGATGGATTCTCGATTCGGGTGCCGCCTCAATTCGAAGATATCATGGAGCCAGAGGTATAAAAGAGAACTTTTTTTTTATTATTGCTAATAAACAATAAGTAAAAATTGGGTTGTATTAATTTTTATGCTTCTACATTGCAATTTATTAACGTCTTAGATGCTAAGTTTTTAGCTATGTTCTCAACCTGAATTTAGTTTGGCTTTATTTTGTTGGTAGGATTATAATGCAGGATTGGCATTGTATGGTGACAAAGTAAAACCCAGGACTTTTGCGGCTCGTTTCGCCTCTTCTGATGGGTGTGTGACTCATAGACTTAGAAGCTCAAATTGTTATTTTTCTTTGCCAATGTTGAAGTGCTAAGCTTTCTTTTATCTGTGTACATTCTTTTATCCTTTTTTTATCATAAATAAAAACTCGCCTTCTTGGAACATAATCTCTGTTTCGTGTATATTGGCTTGTTGTTGTTGTTGTTGTTTACTAAACTTCTTTTAGCTTTAAACTAATTAGTCCCTGTCTAGATTGTAATCTAATTTAAAGAACTAAAACATAATGTGGAAAAATGTGATACGCTAAGGAAACGCCACTGGACCTATATATAGGAATATGATTATTAATAGACACATTTTCGATGGTTAAAATGGGAAAATGAGCGATGCATGTAGTTGGAACTACAGTAAATTGGTTGTTCAAAAGTGTATGAAAATCACTCTAAGTGCTAATTTGAGAGGGGAGAAGTTGGCCTCAACCCAATTCAAGAGGTTCATAAATCACAACACAAGAATCCTGTTTTCCCAAAGCTTCCATCTTTTACCCTAAACAAATTTCACATCTATCTAGTGCCTAAATTTATTAACTTCTCCTAAGCTTTTGATATCTTTCTGAAAACTATCATAACCTTTTCTGAAAATTTATTACAAACTTACATATGAATTTCCGGGAAAACATATCTATAGATAACTTAAAGAAAAATCCAAATGTACATTTGTAATAACTTCTTAATAAAGAACTTCATTATAGTTTTCAGAAAGATCAATAGTTTTTGATACATCCTTAAAAATTAGCCAATAGGTAGATGTGAAATTTGTTTAGAATGAATGAAGAAAACTTTAGGAGAACTGAATTCTTTTTTTGCTTTTGTGTTGTGATTCATGACCTATTGATTGTGTTGGGAATGATTCGGGCTTCATCCCTTGTCAAATTAGCCTGACTTCCCATGCACTGATCATTTACTTTATTTTGAATCATCAAAAATGTCTTTTATCCATAAGTATCAAAGTACGTTCTTAATAGTTTGTGTGGAATATGATTGTTAACGGATGATAAACTATAGCACTTGTATATTGGAATAGATATATAGGAATAATTTGTGGAACTTCAGCTTCTTACAATTCTTTTATTGAGAACTTTATCATATTCCCATCTTCTGTAGAAACATGTCCTGACTTCTGAGTTTATTAATATTCACTACTATTATTTAATATGTTTTTCATAAACATTACAGCTGTAGAAAGAGAATGAAAGAATTTTTATATCCCAATGCATACAATTAGGGGTGTTATCGGTGCGGATACGGTTCGGATATGTCACTTATCATATCCATATCCGCTTTTTATAAACGGATACGGATACGGATACGGATACGGATCATCTTCGGTAAGAAAAAATCTTAACCATATCCGCACTTATCGAAAACGGATACGGTTCGGATATTTGAGAATCGGATCGGATATGATCACGGATATAAACGGATATTCGACAAATGGATATGAATCAGATATGAATTAGTACACATATGCATAAATTACAACCAAATAGATAAATGTATGTAGTTGTAGGCTTCTCCTTAATTCACATATAATTAGAATTACTCTATATAGTAATAGATAGTTTCTAAAGGCAGTTATAGAAATGTAATATAAAACTTTCTGAGAATAGTTTCTTAGAATAGATTGTAAACAGAAGACTCCTCTAAGAACAGGCAGCAGACACACAACAACCAATTCTGAAAACAGTTACAAAAATGTAATATAAAAGATAAAGGATCTTTCTCAAATAAAATAAAATAAAAAATAAACCCAGGTGATTCCACCTAAATCTAAATAGACTACTTCATAATAGATTAAGTGTTGTCATTAAACATCTAACTCATAACCTAATAACCCAAAATGGCTCCTCCAACCAGCATTAATCTGAGCTAAATTAGAAGACTAGGACAAGATAGATGATATTGGTTGAATATTTTGGATCAAGACATAGAACATGGACTCAGTTTTTGGCTCTCATCATGGACATAAGAGATCAACCTTCACAGAGTTAGTAGGACTCTATCATGTAGTCCAGGTAAACATGCAATTGTCCTTCCAACGCTCTAAATCCATTACTCAACTTTTTTCACTTCAATTATGCACGTCTTATGGATACTCATTCACCAATTAATAGCAATCAAAACTTTACCTTTATGATAGCAATACAAACCGCTGGTTCACATGATCCTCAAGTGCCTTCCTCAGCAAAATCCTCTCCGCTTACTCCACTCAAGACCGGACACGCTCCTCCCGATCCGAATCCAACTCCTCCTCATCTACCAACACGCGCCAGTCTCCTCTACATAACTCCTTATATTAATCTCATCCGAAAACGCTCCAGGCCTCTTCTCTCTCTAAACTCCCTCTTCAGCAATCAATCACAGACCTCTCCTCTCTCTCTCTCTCAACAATCAACGATGGCGAGTTCGAGGTCGAGTTCGAGCGGTCCGCAGTTGACGGATGAGCTTGATATCGTGATACGCACGATCCGAAACCTTGATCTCCTGGAGATGTGGAGGCCCTTTTTCGAGCCGTACAATCTGATCATTGTTCAAGATGGGGATCCCACGAAGACGATCAAAGTCCCCCGAGGGTTTCGACTATGAGCTTTACGAGGGCTGGAGGCGGTGATTCACAAGCCTAGGGTTTTACTTTTTAGTTGTAGTTGGGTTTTGGGTTAGCGGTTACGGGTTTGTATTTGTAATTTTGGGACCCAATTACCCGAACCATTATTACATTGCGGATATCCGTATCCGCAACCCTCATATCCGTATCCGAATCCGTATCCGAAAAAAAATCCGAAACCGGATCCGTATCCGAAACCGTATCCGCCCGGTTTTAAAATTAGCTTACCATATCCGCATCCGTTCGGATACGGATGTGGATCGGTTCGGATATATCCGAACCGTTTGGCACCCCTACATACAATGCATGTTAAATGCATCTATGATACGTGTCAAAGAAAGATTAGAAAACTGTCAAAAAAACATCTGGAATTTAAAAAATAATTTATGAATCTAAGAAAAATGACTAGCAAATATGCAAGGACTGTCAAGAGTGGTTGTGTCATATGCTTTTGGGAGTCATGGCTTCAACGCAAGTTTTTCCATGGTTCAAAATTCTCGGTGCACTTCATGATATATCTATCTTGTGATATTTTTACCATGTTGCTCAAGGCAGTGTATTATACATATTATGGGTTTTTGCAGGTGGATCTAGATCGGTCTTTTTTGTTGTATAATCATTTTCCTTGTGATGTAGATCAGAAGTTTTAAGTGTGGTCATTCGTCCAACAAATCAGCTCAAGATCACTTTTCTAGAGGTTTGTGGACTAATTGTTTGGTCTACTCATTTTTCAAGTAAACATAGAAAAGTTTATGCTTACGTTTCTGAGTGAAATGGTAGGTAAAAAACCCCTATTTTAATTAACAAGAATTTAATGAAACATGCCAAAAGATTACAAGTGACTCCACACACTAAGTAAATGCTGTTGAACTTAATATAGGTTGTTATTGGTCAATACTATAGAGTCGCAAATCTCACTTTTTTTTATCAACAAGTACTAAATTATTAATATTTTAGTTCCTTCAGATCATTATTCTATTTCCAATGCACAGGCCAAAGATATTACAGATTTGGGATCTCTTAAGGAAGCAGCTAAAATTTTTGTCCCTGGTAAACATATCAATTTTTTGTTGTAATTTCCAGTTGTAATGAGCTGCTCCCTTTAATTTTGTAATCTTTGTAACTCATGAGTTAATATTTTTCAATAGGAGGTGCAAACTTGTACTCTGCCCGGGCCATTAAGATTAAAGAAGATGAAGGTTTCAGGTAACTGTAAGTTCACATTATAAACATGTATTCTACCCATGCCTTTTGTTTTAATTTGTATAGCTGTAAATATAGTAATACGTTTTTTGGAAAGAAAAAAGAAACAAATAGTGGTTGAAAAACATATGTAGAATATAGTCTTAATAAAATACTAAAGTGACAGCATTCCTTGTATGTCAGCTGCATGTGATAGAAAAAAAGGTTTCAAGCTCTATTCCTGTGTCTTGTTCCAATGCATATGATCTCCTTAACCTGTCTTCAGGGAAATACATTATTGTATATAAAGAATTCATGATAAATCTTTTAAAATAGGGGATTTGTTGTTGCTCATGAAGGGTTGGTTGCTTTCAGGACTTACTACTTCTATGAATTTGGAGATGATGTTCAGCATGTTGCTTTAGTTGCTGCTGTTAACAGTGGCAAGGTATTTATGTTTCCTCACATCCATTCTTCCTATCTATTCTGCCAAATGACTGGATTTCCTCTGTATATGTTTTAGTTTCTTCGTTTTATCAGTGCAGAATCAAACAGTGATATGGAACACTTTTTCTCTCCATCCATTATGAGGCAACTCATGTTGTGAAATTTATCTAGATTTATCTTTAAACTCACCAAACTAAGACGGTAAAAAATTGTTTGTTGTATGCAAACTGTAGGGATTACTAAATGCAATTATATGTCTGCTTTAGCATATACTGCAATATCTCCATAAGTATGAAGAAATGCCCAATCCAAAGAGCCCTATACTTTTATTTGTTCTCGCGGATTGTATCCAAACACCCTGGCTAGGCATCTATTTACCTGCATCGCCTACTTGATTGTGTCATAAGATTTAGTGCAGCATTTTGTATTTCCTTGATTCATTTTCACCCCTTTCTGCACATATAAAGAGAGATAAAACTAGAAAAACTACAACATCGAGTACTTCCTTAGTTTGTAGTAAATGTAGAGAAAAGGAGCTAGTGATAACGTAGGTATTTCTATGCATCAACAGGCAGCCAATTTTTTTGGGAAACCCCTTTCCCTCCCATACTGTTTTTGTCAGACATTTAGCTTTGGTGTTTAATGCCTGAATGCTATATGAGGCTTTGGTATACCCTAGTTTCAAAAAGTTACTATCTTGTTGAGCTGCACTTTTAATAAACAGTTTTGATATCTAATGCCAAAATATTCTATAATGTTTTCTTTTCACGTGAGGATCAGTTAAATATCTACTGCTGCCTCTAAACTATCATTTCCCTTCATATCAGGCATACATTGCTGGATCAACTGCACCACAATTTAAATGGGAAGATGATGGCGTCAAATTACGTTCTGCCGCTATATCCCTTGTAGTTTGATAAGTTCATTGATTAAAACATTTGGTGCAGTGGATGCCTGCATAATTTTCTTTATGTAAAGAGAGCTGCCCCCCCCCCCCCCCCCCCCTTTAAATTATGACCAGTTGAGAACATGCTCATGATATCTTGTGCGCAGGAAGAAAGAACTACGTAAAGATATTGTTGGTGGGAACTGGAACTTAATAGCCTTGAGATTTTTTTTTATTATTCATTTATTTAACAAGCATAGAAATGTCTTCAACCTTGTTTGTTATTGTTTCTTTCGTTGTTTCTGTCGTTAGCAGAGTTGATGGTTAAAGCGTGAATATCTTTACTTACTAGATATTTCCCTACATTTTTGTTCCTGTTTCCCACTTGTAGCATTACTTACTGGTAACGTAAACAACTTTGTCAGATTTCGAAGATCGTTAGGTCGATGTTCTTTGTGAAAAAATGATGATAGAACATATTCTTGTCGCTTCAATTACAACTTTTTTTTGCCTCAGTGTGTTGAAAGTGTTAACTTGCATGTCCTTTTTATGCAGGGAATCTCTTAATCCATGACATGTCCTAGTGTTTGCAGCGTCATTTCCGTTAATGCTATGGAAAAAGCGCACGTATCTGATTCTTACCCATCATCTTTTCAAGAATACCTTTGCTGCATGCCTTTTGGATGCTAAAGAGAAATATTCGACCTGTTCAACTCATCTTAAACAGGGTTTTCAACTTTTGTTCTCATTCTTTGCAAACTTTTTCCTGTTTTTTGCTGGTTATTGTATGTAGAATTCTGGAGTCTAGACTAATATTTTCGGCTGGAACTCAAGTATAAATCAGATAGTGAAGGGTCGCACTTGTCTGAGTTCAGGTGGAGCGATGACATAGCAGATATCAACTGATATGAAATGTGTATAAAAGCAAAGAGGAATATGATCCCAAAGCAAATAACACATAAGAAACTTCCCTCCCAAAGTAATCTTTCAAAGCATCCGACAAAAGCAAGGCATTTCACTTTATAGATGACCCTCTATAGAAAATTATATAGGGAGAAAGGAGATAGCTACAACTGTCCATTACATATTTTAAGGATGATAATTTATACAATATTAGTGATTGCACTGATTTAGAATTGACAGTAGAACATATGTCATGATCTCCTTCCTATATAATTTTAGATAGGATTGCTTTTATAGGATTTTTCTTCTCTAATATTAAGGCAACATATAAATCCTATTGAGATAGAGGGTGAAGACACTTGATAGTTGATAGCGATGTGTGCATCGAGATCATGCTAGATTAGATGTCTTCATTCCCTATCTCCCTATACAATTCTCTATAGTAGGCCCTCTATATGATTTTTGTCCCTAGCACTATGTTGAAATTAATTATGAGAGAAATCAAAAACTCTTTCTAGAGTTATGTTGATTTCTTATATCTATACTACTACCCATGTCAAAACTTTAAAAAAAAATTCCTATTTTTCCCTTTTAAATTTTGATAATTCGCTATTATACCTTTGATTATAACTAATTCTTAAATAATTATCCATAACTCTTTATTAAATGCACCTCCTACTCTCTCTAAGAATATTTGGTCAAGAATAAAATCATTATAAATAGCTTATAATCTAATACTACATACAAATTGTTATGTCTATATTTAGAATTCTATAATGTCAATGTTCACTTTTTGGTCTATCTTAGTTGCATGTTGGGGGGCTTGCGACTCTTCTCTCTAAGAAGTTAAAACGACTGTATTGGAGGGACATCAAAGTTTAAACCATGAGAGGACCTGAGTTTTGTAGAAACTACCTAATGTAAAATTAGAGAATGGTGCACTTCATTCTTTATTGCTTTGGGTCTTTTGAGCATCGGCTGCTAATGAGTCCAAAATTTCAGCTCAAGACTATGAATTTCTTCCAATCAGTCACAAAATAATATAAGGCAAAGTTAATCAAATAATTATAATAACAATATGTAGAGTCTAGACTTTTAAAATTCAATTTGAATCAATGCATAAACTATGAACCAAATTAACTAACAAACAACCCTTTTTATTTTTATATAACTTCTCTTTCATCTCTTGAGTGTAAATTAGTTCATATATTTTCTTCCACTCACCATAATACCTACTAAGTCAAAACCATACAATTACAAAAAAAGGTAAATTAGAACTCCACTTGGATTAGAATAGAAAATTTAGCAGAGCACAAGATGTCGACTTCTTTCGAGGATCAATTTTGCTCAAGCATGTGTTAGCATGGTATTTTCCTTTATAATTCAATTAGAATTTTGAAAATATGTTTCGAAACTTGATTATTGTATAAATGAGTCAATTTGATACAATTTAAATTGGTACAATCAATTTGGTGATTAGTTTTCTTTTTGGAGATATTGGGATCACTCAAATTTCAAAATGTATTATAAAAAGACTAAAATGAACAAATGTATCTTAAAATCTCATTAGATTAAATATTTATAAAATTCAACCCCCTAAATGTGTTTCACGGTATAATTTGAAAACACATTGTATAAAAAAAATCAATGATGTTAATATCATGAAGTAGGGGCACGATTAGGAATGCATTAGGCTAATTGTATTATCCTTTTGATGTTACAGTGAAAAGTACAAAATAAACTTTCTTACCATGATTTCAGACAAAAAACATTAAATAAATACTACAACCAGCATACTTACATGCATCAAAAATAAATGTTATATTTTTATTATAAATAAACCCTAATTACTAAAGTGATATATTCTTAAGCTTTGGCTTTTTTACCTTCTAATTAACTCGTTTTATATGTTACAAAATTTTATTTATTTCTCTTGTCTCTCCTTCCAACAATCTGACTTCTATTTCTGAGAAACGAAGTGCTTGGGATGACATTACAGATATAATAGATTTCTATGGAAATGCTATCACAATGATTCAATGCCAACTTGTGAACTAGAGATTTATAAAATACATATGAATGACATAATCAATCTCTCTTGTAATTGTCACGAAACTTCAACAAGTGACAAGTCCCTTCGCATGATATATCTCCATCAATCAAACATGTCAATTTTAGTTTTAAGTTTAAGAAATTTATTTGGGAAAGCTCTTATTAATTAGCATTTACTTAAATAGCTTAAACCTTAGTGTAAATTGAGCAAATATGTGTCTCTCATCTCTAATATTAGATCATCTTTTAATATTGCTATTGTGTTTACAGAATAGGTTTGTCCATGCATAGGGTTATAATTTTTTTCACTCTATTAATCCACATCAGGTATCTGCTATTTAGTAAATTTGACCCTCTATATCTGTATGTTTTGTTTCAGCTTTAAATGCTGATGATTAATATAGACTTTGAGAAGGTAATTAAATTTGAAACATGATATGAATTGGTTCTTTTTTATGTCTCATTACCCTACAAGTTCAGGTCTTCCAGCTATTGACCAATCTAATTATCTAAGAATCCTATCACATAAATCTCTTATTACGTTCTTTATGTGAGTTTCATGTGTTGGGGAATTTTAGTCTCCCCGCCTACTAAGATTTGCGCAACTTGGAAGCCAACCCACAATCAACAATATTAAAATAACCACAATCAAGAGAAAAAACACTAGGATTTATGTGGTTCGGTCGACCAACTTCGACCTACGTCCACGGGCAACAATACAAAAAATCCTCTATGTATCAGGGAGAACTATAAGAGGAACCACTCAACTCATGTCTCTCAATCTCTCAACCTCACTACATAATCAACTCTCATATTATCTCCAAAGCCCTCTCCTTACAATCTTTTGAATGGACAAAGAATGCGAAACCCTCTCCCAATGATGTAATCTTTTGCACGGACAAAGACTACGAAACCCCCGCCTCTCGTACAATATTCTTGAATCGGGCTACGCCCTCTGCTAACCCTAGATTATAAGAAGATTGACTCTTTCTCCTCTGCTTGGTTTTTCCTCCAACAATAAAATAATATATATAGGAAAATCAAAACCCTACCTTTAGCCTAACTTCCTAATTAGAATAAGATTCAAACTCCTAATTATGATGAGACTCAATCTCCTAATCATGATAGATCTCTAACCCTATCTAATTCTTATGAAGTTATACAAAGAATCAAAGACACAATCCCAACATCATGAATATTGGTAAAATCTAAACCAACTTGATTACATGAATATTGGTAAAATCTAAATCATCGATTCACTTCATTATTTTACGGTTCACATTTAAAATTTTTAATACTGAACAAGTATACCCACGTGCAACGCACATGTACTTTACTAGTCTAATACTATTGTAAAAGTGGATTGGTATGTTAAAACATTTCTTCCTAGAGTACCCTCCAAAATACATGCATACATGAATAGAATACATACATACATCTTCCAAAACACATGCATACATAAATAAAACATATATATACATGAACATACATGCATACTTAAATGAGAAAAATTATTATTTTTTATAGTTATATTATTAATAATTTTCTTAATTAAATTCCTTTATGGTCTGCATTTAATATCTAAATGGCCTCTTCCATCCACTCTCTCCATTATTTCATAAGTCCTTTCAATTCCTACTGTTACTTTTATACATGAAAGTCATTAATTAAAATATTTTCATCATCCCTCCCTGTCTAAGAAATGTTCTCATGCGTTTAGAAATTGTAAACACCTTCTCTCTCTTGCAATTATTACTAGAGTGAATTAGTATAAAATATGCAATTCACCTTTCGCTTTTTTCCCCCCGTGGAGCTGATCAAAATGACCATTTTCTGGCTATACTATTTTTCGTTGAGATTTTTGAGCTCCTCCTCATTTCTCCGAAAAACGATTAGCTGGGTTGCTGGTTTCTTGGATAGGACATGTATTACTTTGGGTTATTCAATTTATTTCCATCTAATTATCAATCCCTTCCAAGTCTCTAGCAAATGCCAACTCTTATGAATCCTATTATTATGCACTCTACTCTATTATTCAATCTTCACCATATACTTCTTTCTACACCCAGCCAAAGTGGCGAAGATTGAAGAGTAGGTTAGAGTGCATAATTAAAAAAAAACACGACTTCTATCTGTATCTCCAAATAATTTCTATGATTTAAAAGTAAGCATCAAGATCGGCCTCAAAAATGTTTCTGTATGAATTGTTAGGAGATTTGGAAATGGAGCCAAGGAAAGATGACCAGGAAAAGGATCCAGCAAGAATTATAGCTTCAGGGTTTCTCATAGGGTGTTTTCTGGATCATGATTTATTGTATGAGTTTCATAATTTAGAGCATGTTTGACAATCTACTTATTTTAGCTTATAAGTAGGTTTTTTATTACGTATAAGAACTCAAAATGATATTTGGTAAATTTTACTTATTTAATTATTTTCAACTTATAAGTAGGAGAAAAAAAGTTGAGATATACTTATAAAGAGATTCACTTTTTGATGGTAAGAGACTATTTTAACCTTAAGTTGAGTGTGGAGTGAAAAAAATTAGTTTTACAATTAATTAGGTGTGAACTAAAATTAGCACAAAGGGAAAATTATCATGCATGTACCTCTTGTGATTCAAGCTTGTATGTTGAACATAATCCTTCTTTTAAAGCTTAGCATTCAATTTATTACAATAAAAGCTATAGATAGGGGAGGAGAGAGGGAGAAACAGCTACATTATATCATCTTTTATAAAAAGTTAGTTATAATAATCTATATATGGCATGTTGAGTATGCATCCTTGTTATGGAAAAAATAAGAATACACAAAAAAAATAATGTTTAGAATAGTAGTAAGCACATTCTAATAATATTTGCATAAATGTTACGCAAGAAATACGAAAGTTTGAAAGGGTTGAAAGTCCAGTAAAAAGGCCATTAAGAAAGATTAAGAATCAGATGAAAATAAATAAATTAAAGCTTAGATTAAACCAAGTTGTGAGATTTATTAAATTAAATGAAATTTATACTGGTTATATAATGATTGTACCAAATAATCAGTTGCTAAACATTAGAAACTTCTTTCAAGTACTTAGAAATTAATTTTATTTTTTGTTCCCAATCAATTTATAATTTTTCAAGCTACTATGGGTATACATAATGATGAAGCAAGAATATACATTAATCTAACTAAAATTCTACTCATGCTCAGCCCAAAAGTCAACAACAATGAACCAGTCAATTGATTATCCATCTTAATTGACATGGATTCACTAGAACGATACTACTCATTTTACTAATTTACATAGAATTATATGTGAAAACGTTTAAAAACTTCTTTCCCGTGGTTAAATAGAAATCTTTATTGTTTTTTCAAATTACTTTCTCATTTTCTCATCCACATAATAAATGCAAAATATAAAATAAGTGTGTACACGTGCGAAGCACTTGCACTATACTAGTTTATACAAATAAATACATGTTATATATTATTAGGAATATACTAAACATATTCTTAGCATATTTCTTTATTCTCTCAATCACATCCCTAATATCTCTTAACCACATATTTCTAATATAACTATAACATCATACGTCTCCATAATATATTCATTAACAATCCCTCTCAAGCTGGAACATATATGATATACATGTCTAACTTGTTACGAACAGGATGTACTCACTTTAATTTGTGACATGACTTAAAATGCTAAATCTTCTGTTCGGCATTTCTCATCGTAGTTGTCTTCATCTTCTAATCTTCTACTTGAATGTCTTTCACCATGAACAACCTCAACCAAAATCACCAAATGTAATACCTCGACCTTCTTCATAGATCCACCAAACAAAATGATCATCTCTAGGGAACTACCAAACAAACGATCCTCACCTAGGACCGACCAAACAAACGATCCTCTTTAGGGATCCACCAAATAAATGAATCTTCTCGGGATCTAACAAATGATCCTTCTTTAGGGATTTGCCAAACAAATGATCCTCTCAAGAATCTAACAAATAAATGATCCTTCTCATGGATCCACCAAACAAACGATCCTCTTCATGGATCAACAAACAAACGATCTTCTTTAAGGATCAACCAAACAAATGATCTTCTTCAAGGATCAACCAAGCAAATGATCATCTTCAAAGATCAACCAAACAAACGATCATTTTCAATGATCAACCAAACAAATGATCCTCTTCACGGATCGACCAAACAAAGGATTCTCTTCGGGATTTAGCAAACAAAGGATCCTTCTGCCAAATAAATGATCCCTCTTTAGGGATCCACCAAATAAATAAAGCCGAGAAAATAACCTTCATCGAATCAAACAATAAACCAAATCCTAATTCAATCAAAATCTTTTTTTATAGCTAATGGTGGTCAAGGTTTCTACAAGTTAAACAAGAGGATAATTGTAAATTCTCATTCATATTATCAAAATCTATAACTACTCCCCTTTATGTAGGGATAGAATAACAAAAAGTTTTGTGTGTAAGCAATATGGAACTAACATAGTTATCTAATCATAATTATTCGCTCAATCACATTCCTAATATCTCTCAATTGTCAAATCTATAATTTATTCTCCTAATATATCTTGCATACTACTATTTATTTCCTAAATTACTTCTAACATTCCTCCTCAAGCTAGCACATGTACATCATACATGTCTAGCTTGTTACAAATAAAATGCACTCGCTCCAATTCATGACGAGATTCAAAGGTTAAAAATCTTGCGTGTAAATTCTTTTTACAATAGTCTTAATCTTCAACTCTTCAACTTGAATGATTTCCACCATGACCATTTAACTCATCAAATTAGAAATCTCGGTCTTCTTTAGAAATCGACCAAACAAAATGATCATCTGCAGGGATTTATTAAACACATGATCATCTCCAGAGATCAATCAAATAAATGATCACCTTCACGGATTAACCAAACAAACTTTTTATCAGTGATCAAGGATTCTAGAATACAAGCGGTGGTGGTAGTGGTGCCCACAAGTTGAGTAGGCGATAAACAAATGGAAATCAAGGAGGCACAAGCGCTAATGAGAACATATACATCGAGCATGACTACTGCTATCAATAATTGTTGGGTCCTTTTGTTTTGATGATGATTTACAAACAATTTACATCTAATTTTGTCTTTCTAGTGTTTGTGTTTTATATTTATTCTAGGCAAACATTATATTGGAGATTGGATAGTTTGAGCCTTCACGATCATATCAAATGGAGGTTGGCGGAATAGTGGAATGAAGCCATTGCACAACAAGTCATATTCAAGATCAAGCTTCATTCGCAATCAAGTCAAGCATATTAAAGATCTATCAAGCTTGGGTAATTTAGTTTTAGGTTTATACTTGTGTGTAGATACTTTAAGCTCATATTAATCACACACACGTATTTGTTAATTTTATCAAAATATAGGTGATTTTCATAAAATATTTTTTTATTAGTTTTTAGACTTTAATATCAGTTTATATCAATTCATTAAGTCTATAAAATCATTTTACAAAAGTTTTAATATTGTGTTTATGTCAAATGACAAAAACATGTATGTTTAGTTTTCATATTTTTGGACATATTTAAAAAATAATGAATGTCAAATGACAAAAACATGTATGTTTAGTTTTCATATTTTTGGACATATTTAAAAAATAATGAGTTTTCACTATTGAGAAGTGCAATTCCAAAAATTCTTTTTGTAACATGTTCATTTATATGTTTACAATAATTTCCCAAAGTTTTACATTTTTTAGTATTTATTTACTATTTTTAAAGGCACTTCAAAAATTATTTTTATTATTCAAATCAGGCTGATACAGTGTTATCAGTCGACTGATGAATATGTTCAGTCGACTGAAGAAATCTCCTGGAATGTCAAAAAGTTTCTATTTTGTTTTGATCGACTGACCAGTCGACTAATGAGATCATCAGTTGACTGATAATGTCGTCAGTTGACTGATGAGCTGGAAAATGCCTCTAACGGTCAGCTCATCAGTCGACAAATGGAAGCCGTCAGTCGACTGATGGTATAATGTCTAGTTTTTCTAGCCTTTGTCATGTTTTGGTTTTTTAGTCTTTTTGCTGGGGTTTCTTGATCTTGGGGTTTCCTATAAATACCCCCTTATACCTAGCTCTATTTTAAGAACCAAGAATATTTTAAACAAGTTTAACAAGGGTTTAAAGTTTGTTTTAGTTTGTTTAAAAGAGTGTTTAAGAGTTTTGTTTGTGAAGAGAATTTCACAAGAGCAAGTGGAGATCATCTATTGTGTTTAAGCATCCAACTCTTCTCCCTCTTTCTCTTGATCTATAGAGAAGTTTTTCTAAACTCTATTTCTAGCAATTTATATGTTTGAACTTAATTTCCATAAGCTAGATTTACATTAAGTTTAGTTTTGATTTATTTATCTCTTTGTTCACACACAATCTATTGAGCTTATTGTATTTACATTCATAGTATAATTTGGATTGTGGGTTGGTGACTTAGAGTGTGATCTTATATTGTGTTCTCACCTTGTTTAGAAAACAAATCATTTGTTGATTTGAGTGCTTAATTGTGAGATTCACTTTGTATTACACTAGTACACCAAGAGGAGTGTGTGGTGAGAGACGGGGTCATCCCAAGAGGAGTGGGGTAGGTGGTAATGCCTAGAGAGAGGTTGTAATTCCTAACACTTAAGGGAGACACAGGCTAGAGACCAACACTTGAGGTGATAGTTAGTGTAGTTACATTGTGAGTGATTGTGAACGTTGATCGGTGAGCGTTGAAAACCAATATTATGAGGTGTAAATGTTTTTCGGGTAAGCGTAGAAAACCCAGTGTGATAGTGGAGATCTCCTCGAGGTGAGAAGCGGAGACGTAGGTCGTGGGGACCGAACTCCATGAACATATCCTTTGTTTGTGATTGCATTAGCACACTTATTTTTATGTTCATATCTTATATCGCCTTTGTATATTACTTGTTGTTTATATTACCCACTATCTAGTTTAGATTATTTACCCTTGTGTTACTTGTATATCCTTGTGCATATATTTGTAATATATCATTCTTGCTAGGATATATTTGTTAATAAGTTTTAATTTAGTATAAATCGGATTAGATTAGCATAAACCCTATTCACCCCCCTCTAGGGTTCCTTCCTAGTGGTATTAGGATACTTTTAATTGGTATCAAAGCTTGGTACTCTTTGATTTAAGGTCTAACCACCTTGAGTTAAAGATCCAAGTTATCTTTTTGTGCTAATCTAATTTTGAGATTTATTGTTATCTTGCTTGCATATATATATATATATATTGTACCCACTTTGAAAAAATCCAAGTGGAGTAAAAATGATCATAGAATGTTTACAATGAACAAGCTTTTGTTAGAATTCTTGCTTAATGCTTTTGACTCATCCATTTCTAACAAATTTGTTCATTTTGATAGTGCTTACAATTTATGGAAATTTATAGAAGCACATCAAGGCAACTTGGAGGAAATCCGACGTAGTTTGGAGGATTCTTTTTCAAGTGATTGTGGAGCATCATCGTGCACACGGGCACTAGGCGATAGCCCTAGTGAGGTTTGCGAGTCAGAACCCGATAGTGAATCATCTATAGTTAATCTCGGATGTGCATATGAGAAATTAATGAAAGCCTACAACAAATTGCATCATAATTATGTAAATTTAAAAAGCAAGCATGTTGATTTGAAATCTGATTATGAGAAGCTAGCTTCCAAATTTGATATCATTGCAAAATAAAATACTATGCTTAAAGAAAACAATGACTTGTTAAATTTGCAAAATAAAAAATTAACCTCATCCATCACTAGCTTATCTCATGCTAAAAATAATACCATATTAAAAGTAGAGAACATAAAAAATGATACTGCTTCTTTCATAAATGACTATTTATGTTCCACTTCTAATGTTAATGCTAATATGCCTAATGATGAGTTGAACAATGTTAAAAACTGTATTTCTTTTTTAGATTTAACTCTAACTACATGCATTAACAACCATAAGAAACTTGTGGATATGTGTGCCAAGTCTAATGCAAAATCATCCACTCATTATGCACACATATATAGCAAAGTTTACAAGTGTTCAATTTGCGGCCGAAAAGGTCACCTTGCTAAATTTTTCTATGATGCATATAAACCTACTAAGGCTCATATTAATTCCTTTTATGCATCTCATAAGGTTTCTTCATCACATGTACACACAAATGCATATAAAGTACATCATAACCATGCTCATGTGTATCAATGTGATCTTTGTGGTCGTTTTGGTCATTTGGTCAAATATTGCTTTGATTTGAAAAGAAAATCTTGTTTGCCAAATGTTTCTAGTAGACCATATATTTTTAAATGTGATGTTTATGGTAGGTTTGGACATCTTGCAAAATTTTATTATGATATGTAAAAAGCTTCTAAGTTGCAATATGTTCCAAATAGACCATTGTTTAAAAATGTTTCTTATTTGCAAAATAAATTTATAAGACCATCCATTTTTGCAAATGAATCCCGTGCACAACCGTTTGGTCAACATAAGCAAATACTTCCTTTTTATTGTACTTATTACAATCGGAATGGTCATTTGAGTAATTTTTGTTATGATCGTGTCCATGCACCACATGCGCCCAAGAGGGTTCATAACCTTAGGGCTTTGAGCTTGAATAATAGGGGTCATGTCCCTAACCAATCCAGCACTAAGAATGCTTGGGTGCCAAAATCTTTTTAAAACCAATAATTGTATTATTTTTTATTTTTTATTTTTCTTGGTTTTAAAAATTATGTTTTAAATTTTTTTTTTGAATATTAAAACAACTTTTCTTTGATCAATTCTTTTGTTTTCATGATTTTTAGTTTTGATTTTTGTTGAGAGGTTTGTATTTATATAACCCCCGAATTTATTAGGTGTTTATTTCCCAAATCATGTTTACCGGGTACTAAAATGTTTATATGGGTTGAAACAAGCTTAAGAGCTTGATATGGTTGCCTCTCTTACTTTTTAAAAATCAATGATGGTTTGGTTTTATGTTTTTAGATGATTTAATGTAATTTATGCCTCTCTTACTTTTTAAAAATCAATGATGGTTTGGTTTTATGTTTTTAGATGATTTAATGTAATTTATAATTTAATTTGAGTGATTTGTTTTTATTTGAAAACTTTTTGCATGATTCTCATGTTCTTTTTCTTTTGATTTCATAAATCTACTTTTAAACATGGTTTTAATGTTTGTATAATGAGACATTATTTCATAATGACATATCAATATGTGTTCTCATTGTCTTTTTGTATGTGAGTTGTACCTAGCATGTTTTTTCTATTTTTATGTTTGCTCACATATGTATGCCTTAGTATTCATTACATATATTCCATAAGGCAATTTGAGAGGGGAGCTTTTCCCTATAGTTGTTTTATACTCACCGTGCTTATTTGTAGGGGGAGGTTTTCGCTCTCTTTATTCTTTTGTTTTCCCCTTTCTGATGTTGTCAAAGGGGGAGAAATATTGTGAGTATCTATTGCCTTTGTTTTTATACATGATAATTATAAGAGTATCTATTGCCTTTGTTTTTATACATGATAATTATAATTTATATATTCATATTGTATCATGTATATCTCTTTGTGTAAATTTTTTTATACATGATAATTATAATTTATATATTCATATTGTATCATGTATATCTCTTTGTGTAAATTATTTATCATCATCAAAAAGGGGGAGATTGTTGGGTCCTTTTGTTTTGATGATGACTTACAAATAATTTACATCTAATATTATTTGTCTAGTGTTTATGTTTTATGTTTATTCTAGGCAAACAATATGTTGGAGGTTGGATGGTTTGAGCCTTCACGATCACATCAAATGAAGGTTGGCAGAATAGTGGAATAAAGCCATTGCACATCAAGTCATATTTAAGATCAAGCTTCATCTGCAACCAAGTCAAGCATATTGAAGATCTATCAAGCTTGGGTAATTTAGTTTTAGGTTTATACTTGTGTGTAGATACTTTAAGCTCATATTAATCACACACACATATTTGTTAATTTTATCAAAATATAGGTGTTTTTCATAAAATATTGTTTTATTAGTTTTTAGACTTTAATATCAGTTTATATCAATTCATTAAGTGTATAAAATCATTTTACAAAAGTTTTAATATTGTGTTTATGTCAAATGACAAAAACATGTATGTTTAGTTTTCATATTTTTGGACATATTTAAAAAATAATGAGTTTTTACTATTGAGAAGTGCAATTCTAAAAATTCTTTTTGTAACATGTTCATTTATATGTTTACAATGATTTTCTAAAGTTTTACATTTTTTAGAATTTATTTACTATTTTTAAAGGCACTTCAAAAATCATTTTTATTATTCAAATCAGGCTGATACAGTGTTATCAGTCGACTGATGAATATGTTCAGTCGACTGAAGAAATCACCTGGAATGTTAACAAGTTTCTATTTTGTTTTGGTCAACTGACCAGTCGACTGATAAGGTCGTCAGTCGACTGATGAGCTAGAAAATGGCTTTAACGGTCAGCTCATCAGTCGACTGATGGAAGCTGTCAGTCGACTGATGGCATAACGGCTAGTTTTTTCAGCCTTTGTCATGTTTTGGTTTTTTGGTCTTTTTGCTGGTGTTTCTTGATCTTTGGGGTTTCCTATAAATACTCCCTTATACCCAGCTCTATTTTAAGAACCAAGAATGTTTTAAACAAGTTTAATAAGGGTTTAAAGTTTGTTTTAGTTTGTTTAAAAGAGTGTTTAAGAGTTTTGTTTGTGAATAAAATTTCACAAGAGCAAGTGGAGATCATCTATTGTGTTTGAGCATCCAACTCTTCTTCCTCTTTCTCTTGATCTATAGAGAAGTTTTTCTAAACTCTATTTCTAGCAATTTATATGTTTGAACTTAATTTTCATAAGCTAGATTTACATTGAGTTTAGTTTTGATTTATTTATCTCTTTGTTCACACACAATCTATTGAGCTTATTGTATTTACATTCATAGTATAATTTGGGTTGTGGGTTTGTAACTTAGAGTGTGAGCTTATATTGTGTTCTCACCATGTTTAGAGAACAAATTATTTGTTGATTTGAGTGCTTAATTGTAAGATTCACTTTGTATTACACTAGTACACCAAGAGGAGTGTGTGGTGAGAGACGAGGTCGTCCCAAGAGGAGTGAGGTAGGTGGTAATACCTAGAGAGAGGTTGTAATTCCTAACACTTGAGGGAGACACGAGCTAGAGACCAGCACTTGAGGTGGTAGTTAGTGTAGTTACATTGTGAGTGATTGTAAACGTTGATCGATGAGCGTTGAAAACCGACATTGTGAGGTGTAAACGTTTTTCGGGTAAGCGTAGAAAACCCGGTGTGATAGTGGAGATCTCTTGGAGGTGAGGAGCGGAGACGTAGGTCATGGGGACCGAACTCCGTGAACATATCCTTTGTTTGTGATTGCATTGGCGCACTTATTTTTATGTTCATATCTTATATCGTCTTTGTATATAGCTTGTTGTTTATATTACCCACTATCTAGTTTAGATTATTTACCCTTGTGTTACTTGTATATCCTTGTGTATATATTTGTAATATATCATTCTTGCTAGGATATATTTGTTAATAAGTTTTAATTTGACATAAATCGGATTAGATTAGCATAAACCCTATTAACCCCCTTCTAGGGTTCCTTCCTAATGGCATATATTAGGGTACTTTCAATAATGACAATCCCGATTATCAACAAGGCCATTGAAAATAGGACGGATAAGATTCCACTACTACAATGTTCATGGTGAATAGTCACCTCGCCTTGTTCAGGGTAACTAGTCACAGGGAAGAAGGGAGATTGTAAAGCAGATGGAGAACTTTAATGGTGAGAGATTAGGGGGCTATGGTTTATGAGGATGTAGGATTTTGTGGAGGCTAGGGTTTATATGCTCTGATACCATGTTGAAATTAATGCTGAGGGAAACCAGAGAATCTTTGTAGTGCTCTGCTTCTCTCTTATATTTATACTAAAAGCAAATAAACACATGTTATATATCTATACTACTTATAAAAGAGAATACCCATGTCAAAACTTTTGATTTCCTTTTTTACTCTCTCTCAATTTTTTTATAACTCAAAATTATACAATTAATTATAAAACTAATGATCCATAACCTCATTAACTATGCACCTTTTCATTTTCTCAAATTATTTGGTCATTCGCTAGAATATATTAATAATTTATAATGATAACAAAATTTATGAGTATATGATAATTTATTGTAAATAATTATTAATTATATAAAATAGTAAAAGTCATTCATTTAATAAAGTATTGGATATAATTATAATTATAAATAATTGTATAAATAGGGTTATTTCTTTATGTTATAAAGAATATTACATCGTTTGATAATTAATATCATCTTAGTAATAAAAATTTGGATGATATAAATTAAAATATTTTTATTTTAAAAAGTAGAAAATTAATTTATATAAAAAAATTGGATCCTTGAAATTTATGAGGCATATACTTTTCTCATCTTTTCTTCAAAATATTTTGCCACTCGCTAGAATATACTAATAATTTATAATGATAATAAAATTAATAAATATATTATAATTTATTAT
>NC_033798.1:17269934-17307213 GCF_001876935.1 Asparagus officinalis | reverse complement strand
ACAACGCCCTCAACGGTGGAGGCGTTGGCGGGAGCAGGGTTGACCTGGTTGGAGGTCGGCGGAACTTCACCCGACGCAACTTTGGCGTCAGCTGGGGTGAGAGCTTCGTTGGCGTTCTGAACTTCTTCAAACCAACGAACTTTTCTCCTGGAGGAGAACTTCTTGGACTTGCAGGGGGAGGTAGATCCGGACGAGGATGAAAGATACTCCTCGAACTTTTGCTGGTCGAATTCATACTCGACCTCCTCCTCGACCGGGATTGAGATCCGCGGCTGCGACGCGACGATCTCGGCAGCGAGATCGGTGGCTCCCACTGTGGTCGCCAGATTGTTCGCAGGAAAAATCGTAGCTTTCTTCATTGATTTCATTGTTCTCTCAAGTAACTGTTTTTCGATTACAAAAGATCCGGTCTTTTTTATAAGATCTGGTTACAATAAAATCAAAGAAAAAATAAAAAGATTACAACTTTCCTTTTTCGAACGAATCACGAGCTCCTGTTTTGCGGTCACTCGCTTTTGTGGGTTCTTCGCCTGCGCCAGGGTTAATCCGTGGACCACCGCGCGATCTAGATCCGGTCGGATCTACACGATGTAATGGGTGTTAACTCACGAAGGAAATAACAGTCGGGGGGTACTATTTCACCAAGGAAATAGTAGCCTTCTTGGGATCAAAGGCCAAGCTTTGATCCGGAGTATAATCACATAGATCTCAGATCCGATCCCTCTCGAACTCCTGCCTTATTTAACGTGGACGATCGCCGAGCACCAGATCTGAAAAAACAAGTCTTCAAAGCTTCAAATCTCCAAGGTTCAGATCTCAATTCAGCAGAGCTTCGCCGTCAAAAATTCCAACCCCTCACAAATGAGCCCCCCTGAGCCTATTTATAGGCACTCGAACCTGTGCCTTGGCACAGGTGGCCGGCCACCCATGGGTGGCTCGGCCACCGAGCCACCCTTGGGTGGCTTGGTTTTTGGCCGGGTGCTCGTCGTTGCGTCCGTTGTCCGGTTTCACGGTTTATCCACCGAGCCACCACTTGGTGGCTCGGCTCACCGAGCCGCCTAGATGGCTTAGTGCCGAGCTCTTTCCCCGGGTTTTCGCCGTGTCGTCCGTTGTCCGGTTTTATGGTTTCGCGGTTTATCCAAGTTTTATTGTTGATCTGGACTCTGATTTGGAAGTCTGGATCCTGATTTGGCAGTAAATCTGCCTTGGTGTTTGAGTTCGAATCCGTTCTATGGTTGAATGACTCGTTGACTCCCTGAATCGTTGGCTTGATTCCGCACGCGAATGGATGCATTCCGTTGCTTGCGTGCGATTCGTTAACTTCGTCGCCTCGTTAATCCGCTTCGTTGCGTGTCACTTGGCTTCGGTGTTGTGGACTAACGCTCGTGTTCAGATACGTCACCCGATGGTTCGTCGGTTTGTGCTGAGCTGTGCTAAGGGACCTATAAGCAGTTTTATACACCTACATGTCCAGGCCCTAAAAGTGGGAACTTCGTGTGACTAGCCCCCCTGTATTTTGCCCCATGTGGAATAGCCCCAAATACGTATAGTATTTGTGACGAGGCCCCGAATTGACTTTTTTCAGAAAAAGCCCAGAGGAAGTTACGATCTTGCCCTCTGATAGGACTAAGCTGGGTTAATGTGCCCCTCACCTTTACAAGTAATCTCCCTCTCTTTCTCTCTCTTCCACCTAGCACCGCCATCAAAAACTCTTCATCTTCCTAATTTCTGTACGGATTTCAACGTTTCTAGGGTTTTCGCCGGAAAAATGTCGTCTACGGAAGAATCCAGTAACGACTACGAGGTCGGGCACCGAGCCGAGTTGGAAGGAAAAGACGCTTCATCTGCGGGTTGCAGCGCGGAGGAAGCTACGGAAGCTACGCAAACCCTCATCGAAATGCAAAAGGAGGCAATACAATGGCGAGCCCAGAAAAGGAGGAAGGCTGTGGCTGGTCGTACCAACAAACCCCCCTCAAAAAAACAGTAAGTGTTATGTTATACCGCGAAGAGATAATGCAGATTAACCCAATATTGTTAGTTCTAGGCTTTGTCCAATGTTAGTTCTAGTTTGAGACCAACGTTAGTTCTAGTTTAAGTCCAATGTTAGTTCTAGTTTGAGTCCAATGTTAGTTCTATAATATTACGTGTTAGCTCTATTTTGTTCCCGTTAGTGCTAGGTCTAATATTGTTAGTTCTATTTTGTTCCCGTTAGTGCTAGGTCTAATATTGTTTCATATGTCTTATTGAACTTACAAATTCGAAAAAAAAAATCGGGGAAAAAATTGCTCTAACAGGCTCAGCAGAAACACTAAGGTTAACGGCCAATATCGGGGCTTATTGGGGATTTATGAAGCGAATTGCCCCGAAGATCCGTCAGTAGCATAGGGATGCATACTGCGGTTCTATATTTCAGCACTACATTTTATTTGGGGCTCCTGCGCCTGATCGGCCCACCCTTGAGCTGCTGCTGAGCTTTTTCGACAGAGATAATAACACCTTTTGTATACCTGATTCAAAAAGTGGGGGTATGAAAAATGTTAGTTTTGATTTGCAATGGGTCCATAACCATACTTATTTCCCAATTTATGGGGAGGACATAAGGAACAATAGGGACTCAAGAAGCAGAATATGGCTGGAATACTTCGCTAAGCTTTTCATTTCTGAAGAGGGTAAGAAGTTAAAAAAAGCAGAAACCAGGCAACGTAAACATCTTGAAGGGCTACTTGAACGGCTAGTTGAATCTATAAAAAAGCGGGATATCGAGGATTTTGTTCTACTACAAATTTTGTACCAATGCTCTATGATATGGAGTCCCATAGCAGGGGAAGGTATCCCTAGACCCTTACTCAGGTACCTGGATAGCATTCAGAGGGTTAATTCTGTTGCATGGGCCCCGTTCTTTTATAATAAAATTATCAGGGGCATTGGAGTTGCTTTGGAGGGAAAGAAGAAGCAAAGGGTCGCATATGTCCCAGGTTGCATGACACTATTATGTGTAAGTTCCATATTTTACTGATCTTGTTTCATTCTATTTCGTACCTATGCATTGTTAGTTCTAACTTATTCTATGTTAGTTCAATTCTGTAGCGTGTTAGTTCTAATCTGCACAGTGTTAGTTCCGTTCTGTAAAGTATTAGTTCTAATCTGCACAATGTTAGTTCTATTATGTAGAGTGTTAGTTCTAATCTGCACAGTGTTAGTTCTATCATGTAGAGTGTTAGTTCTAATCTGCACAGTGTTAGTTCTATTCTGTAGAGTGTTAGTTCTATTCTGCACAGTGTTAGTTCTATTCTGCAGCGTGTTAGTTCTAATCTGTCTGTAGCGTGTGAGTTCTAATCTGCACCTTGTTAGTTTTAAGATAGGCAGCGTGTTAGTTCTAATCTGTCTGTAGCGTGTGAGTTCTAATCTGCACCTTGTTAGTTTTAAGATATGCCATGTTAGTTCTATTTGCACCCATGTAAGTTCTATCATAGGTCATGTTAGTTCTATCATAATTCATGTCGTACCACGTACTAATTTACACCATGTTAGTTCTAGATGCAGCCATATTTTATTCTCTTTGGTCTAGTCTAGTATTAAATGTTAATGGTAAATATATTTGGTACAACTTTGGTACTACGAGATAGGGGTGGTAAATGATCGAATCGAATCGAATACTAAAGTGTTCATATTTATATTTGTTTAAAATTATCGAATTCGAATGCAGACTCTAATATTCATGTATGGAGTTTTTCGAATTCGAACTCGAATACTTGGTATTTGATAAATATTCATGAATATTCACGAATATTTTTCGAATATCAAAGTATATTTATTCCGCTAAAGAATTTGATTTTCAAATAAAATTTAAATTCATAAATAAAAAATATTCCTTTATAATAAGTAATGTATGTATATTTAAATCAAAATTTTCATTAGAAAATAAATTTGAGTTTAGTTTAAGTCTTAAAATCAGTACATAAAACTTTAGTATAAATGGTAAATAGGTTGAAAATATGACATCATATGTGAAATAATACAAATAATAAGTGATCAAATTTTAAACGAATATTTGATAGACAAACGAATCGAATATACATCTGGTTAAATTCTATTTGTTAGTAAACTCGAATACTAAAAAATATTTGTTTAGTGGTAAATGAACTACCGAATCGAATATGACCGAATAATTACTCGAATAATTATCGAACTATTTGTTAATTATTTGGTTCGCTTCCACCCCTACTACGAGATGACAGGCATAAAGAAATATGCCCTCTTAGACACCTCCAGACCTCCAATGACAAATTGGGCATCAGGGGAGGTGAAAATCGCATCTATGAGGATGCCGACAATTATTTCAAAGGCTAAGTCAGCGTCAATAACATTTGTCCATAGGCCTATTGCGGAGGTCGCTTCTCCAGGTCATGTTCATTCACTTCTCGCTGAACAGAGGGATGAAGGTCCCGCTGTACAGAGGGGTGAAGTTCTTCAGCAAAAGCTTCAGGCAAAGAGGAAGGCTTTCTAGGAAGAAACTACTAAGAACTTCTCAATAGGTTACGTAAGTATCCTGTTATGTTAAGTCGTACTCATTTCACACTAACTGCAAAGAATATCCTAATTATGTTTAATCCTACTTAAAATTATAATCTTGTATCAATAACAGATCATGGCAAAGCATATTGACGTTGCTTTTGACGATGAAGAGGAGATCAATGTTCTTCCCATTGAGCAGCAACTCACATTTTGGAGAAATTCTGCTAAATTTCTCAAGCGACTTCTTGTTGCTACAAAGCAGACCAAGAGCAAATATTGTAAAGAATTCGTGATTGAGATCAACAGGCTTAACAAGATAATTGAAAAATATGGAAGACATGATGAGGTTATAGACCCGGTGCTTCTTAAGTCAAATATCAAACAGAAAATGCAGAATGAAATTAGGAAGAAGCGACGGGAAGCTCAAGAGGAGCAGAAGTCCAAAACAAGCAGTGTATATAAGGAAGAGCCCACCATGCAAGAACATGTACATAAGATTGTTGAAGAGGATGTGAAGCATCCTGCTGACGATGAGGCAATAGAAGAGGAGCCTGTTACTTCTCCAGGGGAGGGGGTATATAGTAAGGTTGACCAGACTGTAGATACTAAGGTTGAGGATAGTGTAAATAAGGAAGAGGAGCATATGGAAGATATTATAGATAAGGAAGAGGAGCATATGGTAGATAAGGAAGAGGAGCATATGGAAGAGGAGCATATGGTAGATAAGGAAGAGGAGCATATGGAAGATATTGTAGATAAGGAAGAGGAGCGTATGGTAGATAAGGAAGAGGAGCATATGGAAAATGAAAATTTTATTGTAGATAACAAAGGTTTTGATGAGGATCCTGTTGATGGTGTAGATAAGGAGGAAGATATTGTAGATAAAGAGAAGGAGAATGTAGATAAGTTGGAAGCACAGGAGGAAGAGGATCTTGTGAATATTAAACATGATGTGGACAAACTTGTAGAAGTTCTAGCGACCAATGTGGAAGCAAAACGTAGACCACGGCCAAGAAGGGTAAGCAGGAGATCTAAATGGAAGAGGACACCATATACTGAAGGCAAAAGAAAGAAAAAGGAAAAAATTAGTATAGATATACTTGAAAGTCCTTAACCAAAAGTAAAACTAGCTGAAAAAGTTACTCATTTTTACCCCGGTAATCAAATCCCCACTTTTGATGCGTTGAGTTTGAAGCCAATGACAGATGAAGAGGAAGCTCTATTGGGAGAGCTGAATAATGAGCTTCCAGACCCTACATTGTTTAACTTACGCATAATAGATAGCACAGGTACTTTTGTACATAATTTAAAGATACCATCTCCCGTAGCAGAAAGACTCGACAAAGCTCAAATTGAGAGCCTAACCAAATTTTATTGTAGATAAAATTTTATTGTAGATAACAAAGGTTTTGATGAGTGTTAATTCTATTCTGCACAGTATTAGTTCTATTCTGTAGAGTGTTAGTTCTATTCTGCACAGTGTTAGTTCTATTCTGTAGCGTGTTAGTTCTAATTAATACGGTGTTAGTTAGCCTTCGCAGCTCATGTTTGTTTTAATTTCAACTCAAACATGATGTGTTTGCAGCACTCACTCTATGGCTTGGAGGTGAACAATTACGAGCATTATCTGAACTTCATTGACAAATATACCGCATACCGCATAGAGCATCTCTTGATCCCTTTGGTCAGGGACGACCATTGGCATCTTGTAGAAGTTGACCTTAAAGATAAAGTCGTCAAGCATTACAGCTCCGCTGGGCACGAAGCTTGGATGGAGCCTGTTAATAAAATCATAAAATTCTTTGATGCCCATCATGCTGATTTTATTGAAGACAATGTGCGCCAAATATTTAGATATCAAGCCATCAAATGCGAGCAACAAAGAGGACGGTTAGTTCCGATGTCTATATTGTTCAAATTTGTGTTATAGTATTCGAACGGACCGAAAATGTCTAATGAACTCACTCTATGTTGCAGCTTTGACTGTGGTGTGTTCGTCTACCTCTTTGTAAAATCCATAATTAAAGGACGATCAACATTGCTGGTTAATCCTCCGAATGATATCCCTGAAGCTATGCGAGCAAGACTTGCCGCACAATTATTACTGGCTGGTTTTGAACAAGGACATAAAGAAGAAACAGTGTACATTGATGAATGATATGTTCATACAAATACAATAATGTATGTATATTTAAGTAATTGAAAATGATTGTTATCAGATGTATTGTTCTATCTGTACCATGTTCGTTCTAGTGATGCTCGTTAGTTCTAACTCATTCAACGTTAGTTCTATTCTGTACCATGCTCGTTAGTTCTATCTCAGAGCCAGTTCTAATTTTTTAATTATTTAAGTTATCTTCAGACCTCCAGCTGCTCACTTCTTTCGAAGCGACGGTTCCATCACACAAACATGTCACATCATATATTCGCTTGTTCCCAAGTCAGTTAAATAAATTAATTAACTTAAATACCAAATACGAACGGGCATCGATAGTACGGTCACCACCATTCTTCTACTGGCCCCACCCTAGGCGCCTCTGCAAACCCCTCCCCCTGCTAAAACTGGCAACCCAGCGTCATCTATTTTCATCGTATACCCTCACAAATGGCTGGGGATCCTTTTTGTGTACACTGCCATGGGACAGGACATAGCTCTCGAGATTGTCATCATGGAATTACCGCTCGTGCCCCTCCGAGGATGCTTACCGTCCCGGCCAACACCTCCAGCACCATACGGCATCTTTCTTCATGTGTCATCTTCAATCTTGATAGAGGCCATCCATCTGTGCAGGAGCTCTGAGAGATGCTGGCCTACCGCTTCAATCTTAGGACATGGCCCCATCAAATCAAGGAGGTGGCATGGCACAGCTTCATGGTGCAGTTTCCATCCGATGAAGTTCTTGCCCAAGCTATTGAACTCGGTTTGATAGATATGGGCACATTTAAGGGCAGATTCCACCGTTGGAAAGAGGATCTGAGGCTAACAACGTTGCCTCAACCCTTTCTAGTATGGATTCGCCTATTCAATCTCCCATACCACCTCTGGAATTTTGAATTTCTTCAATCTCTGCTCATTGGTATCGGTGAATGTGTCATGTGCTCCAGGGACGTCATAACACATTCTAACTTCAAAGACTGTAGAGTTCTACTCAAGGTTAGGGATTTATCTAAAATCCCTAAGAGGCTTGGGTTCCGTTACATCTCGCCGGTGGACGGTAACACCAGGGAAGGATACGCCATCACGTAAGTCCAATGCGGGGGGAATTTAGAGAGGGTTCAGGAATCCACACGACTCAACTTAGGGCCCCAGCGTGCGCAGCCCTTTAGGACCGACCTCGAGTTAATTGAGGTTAATTGGGGTAGCAAACACATGACGGTCGAGAGAGACCAATGGCAGCTGTTTCTCCGTAACCAAGGGGTCGGGGGTGCCAATTCTCCGAGGTCTCTCCCTACCGGCAATGTTCCTCTCCCTTTACACCCCGTCGTCTCCCATAGTGGCTCAGCAGAATCCAGTTCTCCTTCCTCAAAGCGTAGTAAGCCAGGACCTTCGAAAAGGAAGGCGAGTGACAGCGAAAAGTGTTTATTAGACCCAAACCGATCCAGCGAGGGCAGCAACAAATGAAGACATGACATCATTGCGTGTTAGTTCTTGTTAAATTTTGCTTATCCAGAAAACAGTTTGTTACAAATCTTAACCCAAATACAGAGAACCGTGTTAGTTCTTATATATTAGTATAACTAATGTTGTGTTAGTTCTAATCTGCACCCTTTTAGTTATATATTATAACATGTTAGTTCTATTATGTAGAGTGTTAGTTCTATTCTGCACAGTGTTAGTTCTATTCTGTAGAGTGTTAGTTCTATTCTGCACATGGTTAGTTCTATTCTGTAGAGTGTTAGTTCTATTCTGCACAAAGTTAGTTCTATTCTGTAGAGTGTTAGTTCTATTCTGCACAGTGTTAGTTCTATTTTATAGAGTGTTAGTTCTATTCTGCACAGTGTTAGTTCTATTTTGTAGAGTGTTAGTTCTAATCTGCACAGTGTTAGTTTTATTCTGTAGAGCGTTAGTTCTAATCTGCACAGTGTTAGTTCTATTATGTAGAGTGTTAGTTTTAATCTGCACAGTGTTAGTTCTATTCTGTAGAGTGTTAGTTCTATTCTGCACAGTGTTAGTTCTATTCTGTAGCATGTGATGGCTTGTTAGCTCTATTTTATTACACGTTATATCTAATTTATACCACGTTATATCTAATTTATGTTAGTTCTATTTTATACCAAGTTATAAACCTAATTTATACCACGTTATATCTCATTTATACCACGTTAGATCTAATTTACTAATTTATACCAAGTTAGTTCTATTTTATACCACGTTATAAACCTAATTTATACCACGTTATATCTAATTTATACCACGTTAGCTCTAATTTATACCAAGATAGTTCTATTTTTTACAACGTTATAAACCTAATTTATACCAAGTTAGTTCTATTTTATACAACGTTAGATCTAATTTATACAAAGTTAGTTCTAATTTATACCAAGTTAGTTCTCATTTTATACCAAGTTAGTTCTAATTTATACCAAGTTAGTTCTAATTTATACCAAGTTAGTTCTAATTTATACCAAGTTATTTCTGTTCTGTAGAGTGTTAGTTCTAATCTGCACAGTGTTAGTTCTATTCTGTAGAGTGTTAGTTCTAATCTGCACAGTGTTAGTTCTATTCTGTAGAGTGTTAGTTCTAATCTGCACAGTGTTAGTTCTATTCTGTAGAGTGTTAGTTCTAATCTGCACAGTGTTAGTTCTATTCTGTAGAGTGTTAGTTCTAATCTGCACAGTGTTAGTTCTATTCTGTAGAGTGTTAGTTCTAATCTGCACAGTGTTAGTTCTATTCTGTAGAGTGTTAGTTCTAATCTGCACAGTGTTAGTTCTATTCTGTAGAGTGTTAGTTCTAATCTGCACAGTGTTAGTTCTATTCTGTAGAGTGTTAGTTCTAATCTGCACAGTGTTAGTTCTATTCTGTAGAGTGTTAGTTCTAATCTGCACAGTGTTAGTTCTATTCTGCACAGTGTTAGTTCAAGTCTGTAGCTTGTGATGGCTTGTTAGTTCTATTTTATTACACGTTATATCTAATTTATACCACGTTATATATCTAATTTATGTTAGTTCTATTTTATGCCAAGTTATAAACCTAATTTATACCACGTTATATCTCATTTTATACCAAGTTATTTCTAATTTATACCAAGTTAGTTCTATTTTATACCACGTTATAAACCTAATTTATACCACGTTAGATCTAATTTATACCAAGTTAGATCTATTTTTTACTACGTTATAAACCTAATTTATACCACGTTAGATCTAATTTATACCACGTTATATCTAATTTGTGTTAGTTCTATTTTATATCACGTTATAAACCTAATTTATACCACGTTATATCTAATTTATACCACGTTAGCTCTAATTTATACCAAGATAGTTCTATTTTTTTACAACGTTATAAACCTAATTTATACCACGTTATATCTCATTTATACCAAGTTAGTTCTAATCTACACCATGTTATTTCTAATTTATACCAAGTTAGTTCTGTTCCGTAGAGTGTTAGTTCTAATCTGCACAGTGTTAGTTCTGTTCTGTAGAGTGTTAGTTCTAATCTACACAGTGTTAATTCTATTCTGTAGAGTATTAGTTCTAATCTGTACAGTGTTAGTTCTATTCTGTAGAGTGTTAGTTCTATTCTGCACAGTGTTAGTTCTATTCTGTAGCGTGTGATGGCTTGTTAGTTCTATTTTATTACACGTTATATCTAATTTATACCACGTTATATCTAATTTATGTTAGTTCTATTTTATACCAAGTTATAAACCTAATTTATACCACGTTATATCTCATTTTATACCAAGTTATTTCTAATTTATACCAAGTTAGTTCTATTTTATACCACGTTATAAACCTAATTTATACCACGTTATATCTAATTTATACCACGTTAGCTCTAATTTATACCAAGATAGTTCTATTTTTTACAACGTTATAAACCTAATTTATACCAAGTTAGTTCTATTTTATACAATGTTAGATCTAATTTATACAAAGTTAGTTCTATTTTATACCAAGTTTGAGTGTTAGTTTTATTCTGTAGAGTGTTAGTTCTATTCTGCACAGTGTTAGTTCCGTTCTGTAGAGTGTTAGTTCTAATCTGCACAGTGTTAGTTCTATTCTGTAGCGTGTTAGTTCTAACATTGCACAGTGTTAGTTCTATTCTGTAGAGTGTTAGTTCTAATCTGCACAGTGTTAGTTCTATTCTGTAGAGTGTTAGTTCTAATCTGCACAGTGTTAGTTCTATTCTGTAGAGTGTTAGTTCTAATCTGCACAATGTTAGTTCTACTCTGTAGCGTGTTAGTTCTAATCTGTAGAGTGTTAGTTCTATTCTATAACATGTTCCGATTCAAGTCAGTTCTGCTTTATTACATGTTAGTACTATCTGATACCAAGTTAGTTCTATTCTTTGGCTTGTTACTCCTAGCCCCTCGAGCGCATCGAATAACTGAGATGTTAGTTCTATTCTTTGTGCGTGTTTGGCCTAATATGATAGTTGTTTTGTTACTTAAAACTTTTTATCTAGTGTAAGCTGATGTTAGTTCCCGATTAACAAGAATAAACATTCAATCGGAAAAAAACAAAATATTTGTTGCATACTGGGACGAAAACACTTCAACATACCAAACACTTAGTCAGCTATAGATTCATTACATGTTTTACGGCTATGACCTTCCATATGACATCGAGAACATTTTACTGGCCGCGTGTAAACAGTTCTGTTGTTGATACGCCTGGTTTTATTTCTCCCTTTCCTTTTTGTTGTAAGTGGAGGTAGGATCTGTATCTCATCCCTTGGCACGATGCGCTTCTCAAAGTCAGGGATAGGGTAGAGGATTGGCTCGTAGCTCTTTTTAAAGGCTTCAACCGTCATAAACCAGTCACAGAACTGGTAGACATCCCTTTTCATAAACATAATGGATGCGCATGCATGTTTGCAAGGGACACGGGTTACATCCCACCCACGGCAAGTGCATGTTTTATTGTCTAGATCCACTTGACAAGATCTATGGGATTGTACCTCAAATAATCCTGTGTGGGACTGACGAACCTCCAATGGACGGCCATTTTCCATGTTCTCTTTGAGAGCAAGTTCAGCTTTGGGGCAAAGAAATTGATTCCAACTTTCAGCCATGGTTCGTCGCTCATTCATACGAACCATAATCTGTTTACGTATGTGCTCTACCAGTTGAAGTATCCGTAGTAGCCTAGCCTCATGTATCCATTTGTTGAATGACTCTGCAACATTTGATGTAACGTGACCATATCTGAAACATAATAGGGAATTCGTCAAGCGGCTTATAATAGTCATGTAATGAAATAGCTTATAACTTACCTAACTCCAGGAAAAAACGCATTGGCCCAGTTTTCTGGAGCGTAGTTCATCACAATATTGTAAGCTCTTTCGTCAACCAGTCTAATGTCGTCCATGTAATCGTTCCATTCTGCTCTAGTATATTTGTAACAGGCAGATTGCAATAGATTACCCAAGATCTGAGTATCTTTTGATTTGAATCCCAAATCCTTCAACTTTGTCCTGAAGTTCTCAACTAGATGCAACACACATCGAGAGTGTATAGAATCTGGAAAAAATTCTCTAACTGCTTCTCTGATCCCCTTATCCGCATCTGAAATTATCACTAGCTTGTGTGGAGGGTTGTATGGATCTGGCCTTTCATAGAGAATAGACCACAAACCTACAAAGAGTTGTGGTTACCATACACGAATTAGAGTTAGCAATGAATGAGCTAGAATTATCATAACCTGCAACAGAACTAACATGGCTAGGGATAGAACTAACCTTGTAAGAACCACTTCCAGTTAACATTATTTTCCTGATCGCATATACAATACGCCAATGGAAATATCCCCTGATTTCCATCATATGCTACGGCGCTTAGGAGTATGCCTTTGAATCGATCTTTAAGAAAGGTACCATCCAAAAATAAGAGTGGTCTACAGCCGTATAAAAAACCATTTATGCAGGCGGCGTAGCATATGAATAACCTTGTAAACCTCCCCTCATTTTGTTCAACATGAATATAGCTACCTGGGTTTGTCTTCTTGACCTCTTCTACATACCTAGAAAATTGAAGATTAAGCGTTAGTACCAACATTGAAAAATTAGTATAATCAACGTCACATAAAGGAAATTAGTTTGTCTTTTGTTATATATCATCTTCTATTTACCATCGTAATTGATCGTAGGACTCATGGGCATCACCATATAATTTCTCTTGTGCTCTTTCTTTACCCCACCAAATCTTACTATAATCGACCCTAATCCCATACGAGCTTAGAAACTCCTTTTGAACGTCAATAGGCCGTATATCCGGTCGAACCTTTAACGTGGGTTGTAATTGGGTAGCAATGAATCGCCTTGAGGCTCTAGATTGACCAGCATTATTGCCATGCTGCCCACAACTGTGATTGTCCACAAACCTTTTGATTTCAAGTCTATTATCATTTTTCGGTGGAGAGGCAAATAACATCCACGGACAATTTTTGGCTTCCTTAAACCGACAAAACACTCGAATACGCTTCGGTTCATTCTTCCCAAACTCGTATTCGAATTTTTTTGCCATGGAGTAGTATAGCAAGGCCAATCTTAACTCCTTCGCACTTTCAAATCGTTGTCCCTCACCGGTTAAAGCTGTGTGCCACCAAGCAGGAATCCTCTCTGATCTGCTAATCATGTCATCAATCGTCATGACATCATCTCCGGAAGGATTGTCATTGGGATTCTTATCTAGAACACTTGTGGTCCACAACGCCGACGAGCCACAGTCTACACTTTTTGAGTTCAAACTGAACAAATAGTAGAAGTATCAACAGATAATAGCAAAAGCTAAAAAGCAAAAACGACAATTGCTTGCTGTTAGAATCAATTAGAACTAGAAAGAACTAACAATATAACCATTAGAGCTAACAGTGCATTGATTAGAACTGACATAATAGCTATTAGAACAAACAATATAGCCATTAAAGGTTAGTTCTAATTTAACGAAGTTATTTCTATTTTATAACAAGCTATTTCAAAATTATAACGTGTTAGTTCTATTCTGTAGAGTGTTAGTTCTAATCTATAACATGTTAGTTCTATTCTGTAGAGTGTTAGTTCTAATCTGCACAGTGTTAGTTCTATTATGTAGAGTGTTAGTTCTAATCTGCACAGTGTTAGTTCTATTCTGTAGAGTATTAGTTCTAATCTGCACAGTGTTAGTTCTATTCTGTAGAGTGTTAGTTCTAATCTGCACAGTGTTAGTTCTATTCTGCATAGTGTTAGTTCTATTCTGTAGAGTGTTAGTTCTAATCTGCACATTGTTAGTTCTATTCTGTAGCGTGTTAGTTCTAATAATATGCACAGTGTTAGTTCTAATCTGTAGTGTGTTAGTGTCAGTTCTAACTGATGTCTTGTTAGTTCTATTTTATACCTACATTGTCTAATTTATACCACGTTATATCTAATTTATAACAATTAGGACTAACAATATGGGAACTATAGTGGAACTAGCAATAACTCTAGTAGAACTAACAAAATAGCGATTAGAACTGACAAATAAAACATTAGAACTCTAGTATGGAGCATAACAAAGAACTGCTTAATGACAAATAAAACATTAGAACTGAAGTCCAGTTAAACCTAGTATAGAACTAACAATAAGACGATTAGAACTTAAGTTAATTGATTTTACAGTTAACCTACATGTCTTATCGGACTTGCTCGTTTTCCTGTTTATTCGAAGAATCATCTCCTTCTTTAAAAGCTTGCATGTGAACCTCTTTCAGTCCAAGATTGTGGCAATGCTCCACCATAGACGTCAGATCACCATCGTTCTCAATGAGAAATTTTAAGCTTCCAACTGTTTGATCTTCGTATGCCAAAATTAATGACTCGTATGGAAGATCTAACCTCTCTGCCGCATCAAACTTGAGATCCAAGATGGTGGTTGAAGAATTAATCTTCAAGAATACCGCTTTATACTGCGAAGAGACAATGCAGATGATGTCCTTTTCAGCCATTTTGAAGGGATAGTAAGAGTAATGGAGAGAGTTATGGAGAGAATTTTGGTCTGAGGAGGAAGAGTAATGGAGAACTAACTAGTTATTGCTCATGATGGAGTAAAAAAAGGGGGAAATTTCCCTCCATTTTCCCCATCATATCGCATTAATGAGAAACGACTTTTGTTGTTCGGGACCAGCACTCGTCTGGGGAAGAAAGAGAAGGGCAGTTTTGGTTTTTTTGTAAAATACGATCTGCTTTTAGTATAAAGCTGACGTGGAGGGGGCTTAAAACATTAAAGCTCATTTTTTGGGGCTATTCCACATGGGGCAAAGTACAGGGGGGCTAGTCACACGAAGTTCCTACTTTTGGGGCCTGGACACATTTTTTCCCTAAGAAAAATATAAGGAGAAGTCTAGGATTTTCACCTACAAACCCTAGTTTATCCTAATTTATTATCTATCCCACCCAATTCCTCAAATGGCTCAAAATGCTCCATTAACTTCCATAAAAATTATATCATAATGTTATAAAGTATAATATCACTGGTTATTCTTCTATAAACTCAAATTTTACCCCCCATTTATTTTAAATCCCATTTACTAATAAAATCACTCTTTGACCCAAAATATTTCACTGAATTCTTATTAAACTTATGTTTCTTAATGAATTTTATTATACCTTTAGATGGTATAAGCTGTTATATTTTATTATAACTAGTATATATGCAAATAAAATAAGTTGAGAGAAGGAGGGGGTGGTAAACGATCATATTGAATAGAATACTAACGCATTCATATTTATACCTGTTTAAAGTTATCTAATTTGATTGTGAACGCTAATATTCATATCTGGAGGTTTTCGAATTTGAACTTGAATACGTGGTATCTGATAAATATTCATGAATATTTGCAAACACTTATCAAATGTCAAAGTACATTTATTCAACTAAAGAATTTGATTTTTAAATAGTACTTAAACTCATAAATGAAAATTATAAGGGCCTGGAACAAATTCAGTAATTTTGAGTAATTTTGATACTGGAATAAATTGCCTTTTGTATGAACAAATTGAGTAATTTTGAGTAATTTTGATACTGGAACAAATTGAGTAATTTTGATACTGGAATAAATTGAATACTGGAATAAATTGCAGAAGAAATTATGGCTGGAACAAATTGCCTGGAACAAATTACATAAAGTGTGATATACAATAAGGGCCTGGAACAAATTCAGTAATTTTGAGTAATTTTGATACTGGAATAAATTGCCTTTTGTATGAACAAATTGAGTAATTTTGAGTAATTTTGATACTGGAACAAATTGAGTAATTTTGATACTGGAATAAATTGAATACTGGAATAAATTGCAGAAGAAATTATGGCTGGAACAAATTGCCTGGAACAAATTACATAAAGTGTGATATACAATAAGGGCCTGGAACAAATTCAGTAATTTTGAGTAATTTTGATACTGGAATAAATTGCCTTTTGTATGAACAAATTGAGTAATTTTGAGTAATTTTGATACTGGAACAAATTGAGTAATTTTGATACTGGAATAAATTGAATACTGGAATAAATTGCAGAAGAAATTATGGCTGGAACAAATTGCCTGGAACAAATTACATAAAGTGTGATATACAATAAGGGCCTGGAACAAATTCAGTAATTTTGAGTAATTTTGATACTGGAATAAATTGCCTTTTGTATGAACAAATTGAGTAATTTTGAGTAATTTTGATACTGGAACAAATTGAGTAATTTTGATACTGGAATAAATTGAATACTGGAATAAATTGCAGAAGAAATTATGGCTGGAACAAATTGCCTGGAACAAATTACATAAAGTGTGATATACAATAAGGGCCTGGAACAAATTCAGTAATTTTGAGTAATTTTGATACTGGAATAAATTGCCTTTTGTATGAACAAATTGAGTAATTTTGAGTAATTTTGATACTGGAACAAATTGAGTAATTTTGATACTGGAATAAATTGAATACTGGAATAAATTGCAGAAGAAACCCTGAACTTATTGCTAATCAAGGTTTTTTTTAGTGAGGTATTGAAACCCCCCTGAACATTGAAACCCCCCTAACTTTGGCCTTGGTTCTTGTCATACGAGTGCTTAGGGTTTTTTCTGGTGATTTGAGGCTGATTTTCTTACATTGACCACTTGAATGCTAACTGAAAATTTCATACCTCGCTTTGTTTTTTCGAAAAGAGATTTCTTACATTGACCACTTGAATGCTAACTGAAATTTCATACCACTGAAAATTTTCTTACATTGACCACTTGAGTGCTTAGGGTTTTACAACACTCGTATTTCTAATTCTCAACTCTGTTAAATTTTTTTTTTGGCAGTCATTTTGATCTTGTCTTCTGGGGAGCAATTTCTCAGAGCTTTCAGGGGTTAAAAAGAAGACAAATGGCTGAACCTGGTGATAGTAGCGAAGATATTCATGGTGATAATAACAACAACAACGATTTCATGCCTTTTCCAACAACGATGCCTGTTTCAAGGTACCTCATTAATATCATGAATTTCCCTGACATGAAATATGTTGTTTGAAATAGTAACATTGAGTAACATTATATATTGACCCCCAATTATCTTTATTTTCAGAATGCAAATTGGTGAAAAACCGTGTTTAGGAATGAAGTTTAGTAGTCATGAAGAGGCCTACAACTATTATAACTCGTATGCTTTGATGATGGGATTTGGAATCAGAAAAAGTTCAGTGAATTACTCCCAAAAAGATAAACAAGTGTTGAATAGAAAATTTGTTTGTGACAAAGAAGGTTATAGATCTAATAAAGACAAGAGAGATATAGGGGAAAATATCAATCATCGGCGAGAGACCAGAGTTAGCTGTAAAGCAATGATGAGAATAAAATTATTGGAGGATAAAACATGAATAGTTGTAGGTTTTATTGAAGATCATACAAACCACATGCTCAGTAGTCCAGATAAAGCAAAGATGCACAGGTCACAACAACAATTTCATAGAAGTAAAAGGTGTAAAAAAATGATTGAATGTTTGCAAGAAGAAGCACAGGTCACAACAACAATTTCATAGAAGTAAAAGGTGTAAAAAAATGATTGAATGTTTGCAAGAAGAAGGTATTACTCCTTCCACTATTTCTCGTGTTATTAACGCGACATGTGGAAGAGAAGATGAATCAGTGACACCACAACAATGCATTGACTATATGAAAACTCAAAGGCACAACAATATTGGCAATGAATGCATATCTGTTATCCAATATTTTTAAAGAAAGACGGCTAGTGATGCAGATTTTTATTTTGCATTAGAAGTAGCTTGTACTGGACAAATGAGAAGTGTTTTTTGGACAGATGGAAAATCAAGAGCAACTTATTTGAAGTTTAATGATGTTATTGTGTTTGATGTGACTTATAAAACCAATAAGTTTAGTCTTCCATTTGCACCATTTACTGGGGTGAATCATCATAGGCAATCTACTTTATTTGGTTGCGCACTGCTAGCTGATGAACAAGAAGAAACATTTGTTTGGTTGTTTCAGGAATGGTTAAACTGCATGCATGGAATTGAACCAGGTGCTATCATCACAGATCAAGACCGAGCAATGTGTAATGCCATTCATAAAGTATTTCCAAACACAAGGCATCGTTATTTTTATTGGCATCTGCAGCGACATATTGCCGATCATTTGTATTCTTTGAATTCTGTTTATAGTGAAGAATTTCAAAAATATTGGGACTTGTGGTGTAATAGTGGTAACATTGAGAACTGTAATTTGCATTGGCACAAGATGAAGGAGAAGTTTAAGATAATAGAAGAAGAAGATGGATGGCTGCAAAATATTTACATGTATCGAGACCATTGGGTGCCATGCTTCTTAAAAGGCATTTTTTTTGCAAGAATGAGATCAACTCAAAGGAGTGAAAGCATCAACTCATTCTTTGATGGATATGTGAATTTACAAACACAGTTAAAAGAATTTGTAACTCAATATGAAAAGGTCGTTACACATCGACGAATGAGTGAAGCACATGAAGATTTTAGAACTCTTAATACAAAACCGCAGTTTCACCTTGGGCATCCAATTGAAAGACAAGCTGGAAGTAGTTATACCCGCACTATGTTTCATGTATTTCAGAATGAGATCAAAGGGTGTGGTGTTCTTGGCCTTCTAGAGGAGAGAAAAGAAGAAAAGTCTGTTTTATGGCGAGTTGGTGACTTAGATGAAAGCAATGAAAAGTGGAGGTTTGTTACTTATGATGAATGTAGAGAAGTACAGTATAGTTGTAGTTGTAGTTTGTTTGAGAATAGTGGTGTTCTATGCAAACATATTTTGTACACTCTAATGTTCAACAGACAATGCTGTTCATTGCCCAGTGTATATATCCTACACCGTTGGACTATAGATGCTCGACATCATAACATTGGAGTTAGTAATGTTGTGTTTGGCAAAAACATTGCAGGTGGTGTAGAAAAAATCAATTTGTTGAAACCTTGGGCTTTAAAAGCAAAAACCAACAATGCACTGGAGCTTGCCTTTGAGTCAGATAAGAGGATGCATGAGCTTGATTCTTTGTTAACAAGTTTCATAGAGAGGGTTGAAGAAGAAGTCAGAGGGTGTCAAGCAATAGATGCTGGAAGCAGCCACATTCCTGACTCGGATATTCCACAGATACCTACTTCACATACAATCTAGCATATTCCACAAATTACAGTTCGTGACCCTGAAAAACATGCAAGAACCAAAGGTGTCCACGCAATGCTACAAGAATTAAATCAACTTTAGAACAAGCACGAGAAAAGAAAGAGAGGCAAAAGCGTACATGTAGTAGATGTGGACAACTTGGGCATTATAGGACTAGCTGTACAGTTAACAAGCCGAGGTATGTTTAAGTACGTTGACAAGTTAAAATATTTTATTACTTAAATCGTAATATTAATTTTATCTTTCATATTTTATGCAGCGAAACTGACAATCAAGACTAACGAACAAAGTTTATGGAGATGCATTTTTTAAGAAATGGTGATGAATCTTCATTTTGCCTTTGAGTATATTGTAGTAATGCAATATTTTCAAATCTGATGTTGTATTTGTTAACATTTTCTTTTAGGTGACGTTGACACTCTTTTTCTTTGATAAAATGTGCAGTTTGGGTACATTGTGTTAACCACATCAGCAGGCATCATGGACCATGAAGAAGCAGTTTGGGTACTTGTATTCGAGTGCAGTAGTTTATTGAGAATTGTTATTTGGATTAAAACTGTTGTCTGCTTATGCACGTACATTGTCTCATATTCTCCTTGCTGGCAAACTAACAGGAGGACAAAGGTGAGGGAGAGGACTATGGTGGATGGGGAGAATCGTCTTGAGCAAACAGAAGTCTCTCTTGGAACATCATTTGATTGAACATGGAAGTGTAGCTTAATTTAGTCTTTGAACCCTTGTGTGATGTTATCAGATGCTTGATCTAGTTGCGTCGTCATGTTTCATATCCTTTTGTTGAATGGATATTTGATTATTTGACTTGTGGGTCCAACCGCGGCTTATTAGTACTAAGCTGACAGCCATTAGTAATTTACAACCAATTAATTTTAGGCTGAGAGGTCTATGTTTGGCTTAGCAGTGTGTTTCTTATGTTTGTATGAGGTTGTTTACCTATTACATGAAGTTCCTTGTTGTAAAGAGCCTTCAATTTTGTTCTATTCTGCTGGTGCATTGTTCGTGATAAGTTCTTTTGATGCCTGCATCTAAAGTGTATGAGAAGGCACCGCATCATGTCCTTAACAAGATTATAAGTCTCGTATTTTTTTTCCGAGTTTCAATATGTCTGTACTGGTATCAGCATTAGGAACTTGAACAGTTGCGAGAACTTCAAACACAAGTAGATTGTACTGGAATAAGTGAGCTTAATCACATGTATTCTATTCATGATTTCTTCAGTACGACAATATGAATCTGATAATTTAAACTTTCAGATCTCCTCACATATTATGTGTTATTTCAGTTCGCTCCTTTACGATGTATTGTCGTGCAAGATCAGATAACTATCTAGCTATCCATATAGAATCAGAATTTAATGGGTATTTCCAATAAAGGGTTATTTCAGTTCGCTCCTCACATAAAGGGTTTCACAAATGTTTTCATGGGTATTTCCAATATATCAGGACAAACCATTAGCATGAATAACTACTCTCAAAATAAATACCTAATCATGACATATCTCAATCACTAACATCTGCACTAGATAGATATAAATTCTTGTTACCTCTAGGATGTAGAGAACAAAACTGTTTATGTACATGGAAAATTTGATCAGCAATTAACCAAACATCTGCACTCGAATTCATGGTCCATATAAGAATTGTTATTGAGAACAAAACTGGCACTCATCTTCCAAGTTTCACAACAATGCATTCATGTTTATGTACAAAATCAAGAATTTAATGCATTCAAAACTAACTCCAAAGAACAATATGTCCAGCACACCAACACAACAACAAAATTTCAGAAGTTTCCAAAAATATTATGAAACTGATACAAACACGAAGAAACATTCCTATATGTTACTCAGTAATTTGGCTATAACACAGAGCAACAATATCAGGACAACAATAATAATAACTTTTAAATATAAAATTACATCCTTCAGCATTTTATCAAAACCTCGTCATTTTTTTTTCAGCTTTTCCAGCCTTTTTGTGATGTTCTTGGTATCACCCACCCATTCGAAGAAGTTGCAACCCTTGCAATTAGGTCCCTTGTATCTCGGACATCCATAAAATTCCAAGCCCTTATTGTGGCCTTGCTTGCACATCCATATTCTGCAAATTAACCCACAATAACATCTTCTTTGCACTAAACCCTCATCTTCTTCTCCACTGAACTCTTCCGAAAAGTTCTTCATCTTTTATCTGCAAAAAACATATCACAAACAAGATAAAATTTATACAAAAAGTCAATTTAACTTTTTCCTTCTTAGAAAATGACTCAATCATACTTGTGCTCTTCCCTCTTCTGCAATTTATCTCAGGCATAATTTGAATGAAATGACCGAACGCAAAAACCAGCTTATGTAATGTATTTGCTGAAACCAGCTTGCACATCCATATTACTGAACTTGTTGACATTTTCCATATTACTGAATTTGAATGAAATGACTGAAGTTGTTGACATAGTATGAATCATAAAAAAGAGTATTCCATATATGCACATTTTCCCATGAAAAAACTCATGCCAATCAGGTGCATGATTAATAGTAATATTCTGAATATCCCACAATACATTGTCTAGGATAATTTCTCTTATGCATTAACTATTTTGCTTCAGTTCCCTCCATTCACACCTAGTTTTCTTTCATCAATTTATTTCATTATCAACTTCACAAAATGTAACACTGCCGTACCAATTGGTTGTGGTCCAGTTTTCTTCAAGAGGTACACAAATCACAGACACGCCATAACAAGGGATATGCAAACAACAAAATAGGTAAAAATATATCACTATCGCACCAATAATTGCAGCAAATCTATGTCATTAACAAGGGATATGCAAACAACTTAATGCATGACAGGAATTCAGCTCACAAGGGATATACTCACATTCTCTTTGGGTCGGAGCACAGGAATTGTGGATTTGGTTCTGAGCAGAAGCAAGAGGCTGACAGAGAGTGAGAGAGACTGAGAGAAACGAAGAGATTGAGATGGGGGTCACGCGTGAGAGAGACTGGGGAATAATTGACCTGACCAGCGTCGGCGGGGGACCCGTAACACACGTCGGCGTCGGAGCTTCGATGGGGGTCAATGGCGTCGGCGTGATCTGGAGCGCAGGGATAGCTCAAGCTCCGGCGTGATCTGGGGTCGATGGGGGTCAATTTGGGGATTTGGAGCCACGTCGTCGTGGGATCGGAGAAGGGGTCGGCATCGGATCTTCGATGGGGGTCGGAGCCACGTCGGAGCCAAGTCGGATCTTCGATTGGGGTTTTGGAAGGGGAAGAGGGTTGAGCGATTTGGAGCCACGTCGTCGTGGGATCGGAGAAGGGGTCGGCGTCGGATGTTCGATGGGGGTCGGAGCCACGTCGGATCTTCGATTGGGGTTTTGGCAGGGGAAGAGGGAAGAGCTGATTTGGGGTTTTGCTCAGGGGAAGAGGCTCGAGCTCAGGAATTGGGGCTGAGAGTTGGGAGAGAGAGAGCAATCGCTGGATTTTTTTTCATATAAACCCACCCCTTCCACGATCCCCAATCAGCGCTGGCCACGTAGTCGAAGAGCGCAGGAAGTTTCCTGGAAGCACATCAGATATAAAGTTACATACTACATATGTTTAGAATTTAGGGCTCTAATGGCAGAGACAACTTTGTGACATCTAGACTTATTCTATTAATCAAAAATGAAATTTTATATCAAGTCCAATTTTTGGCAAATCATAGTATTTGTTAACCATGCACTGTTCATCCTCCATCGACGCAAATCACTTGACCGGTAACATAAGAAATAGCAGGCATGCAAAGAAACACAACTACAGATGATATTTCCTCCTATCCACCAATACGCCCTACAAGAATGCTCACGGCTAGTTTTGCACTAATTTTGAGACCCTATATCAGCTATGAGAAAAGAATATAAACTCATCCAAATTAATAACTTCCTTGCTTAAACTTGAATATATAATGCAAACGGCGATTAGAATTTCGGTGATTAAAACTTAAGAGGAAGAGAAATAAGGAATGAGGCAAAGCATTTTGAAACAGAATGGGAAGAAGAATACTAAGACTTCAATGAAGCAGAATGGGGAGAAGAATACTATGACTTCAATGAAGACTTCGAAGGAAGGATAAGGGTAAGAGTGCTTGGTTCTGTGGATTTTTGTTTTTATACATTCTCCTTCGAATACAAAGATAGCCAGTTCTTATCCTATGGATAACAAGCATTGGCACTGTCCATCCTAATGTTTGCACAAGTATGATCAATGATGTTCTTACTTGTATTTGATGTGTTCTAAATGGTCACATCTGAACCTACGCTTTTGGCAATTTTCGGGTCTTGATTACTGGCCAATCTCCGATAATTTTGTCACCTTTTAGTAAATTGTTAGTTTTCATCCAGGTTGTACTAATTTGTGAGCCATGGGTCATTATCCTCACCAATTTGGAAAAAAGTAAATTACAATAAACCCAATGAACTTTCAGTGTTCTGTAGTAACCCCCAATAACTTTCAAAATCACACTATACTCCCAACAGCTTTCGCAGAAAACCCCAATATCTTTTGGGTAAATTATACTAAACTCCCAACAACTTTCATATTGCTTTTTTACGTTGTTTTCTAGTTCAAAATTATGGGGTAGTTCTGCAAAACGTGGAAACTTATTTTGGGATTTTCTGCAATTCCAAAAGGACATTGGGGCTTTAATGCAATTTTGAAAGTTACTGGGGGCTTACTGCAAAGTTTTGAGGTGTTTAGTGTAATGTGCCCATTTGGAAAATGCTAATAACTCATGCGAACAAGTTATGGCACACTCTAGAGTTCTCAGTTCTAGTGAAACTTCTTTTTTGGTTCGAGGGATATGGTTTTTGAAGACGATATTATTGTTCCCGTTAAAAAGCTCAAAATATTTTTGATGTTGGTATGTGGAATCATAAGTACAAACATTGGTACAACCAGGATTTTAACTGACAAACAATAAAGAATCAGTACAGCTGAAAGTGCAGGGAAGAAAAATGTACAATGGAAGACTTACAGGCTCTGCCATCGCCATTCTAACAGGTCCGGCTGCGATACAATGGGTTCAAATAATGTCTTTTGCCCACTCACAAGTCACAAGCCAAATTTCTTGTCATCCGATTCATCGCTCCTGAAGGAAAAATACAAACATCATTTTTCTTTTTCTTTTTCTTTTTCTTTTTTTTAGATGACAATCAACAATACTTCCTTTATTCCTTTGGTTGCTGACAAAAAAGTTAGATCATCTGCAGCCATTAGCCTGGAAATTGGGGAGATATTTACGATATTGCCTTTACCCAATGCCTTAAGAAGAGAGTAGGCAAGTAGACACAGATGGAATGGTGATTCAAACTCAGTAGCCATAATTGACGTATAGTCCTCAAGACTGGAATCCACAGCTTTCATGTAAATTGCTATTCCAGCATTATTAACCTACAGAGGGACAGAAAAATTATATTCTTCTCTTATAAATAAAAAATTACAGGATAAAACTTCCTAAATACGTACAAGTATGTTGAGGTTTCTGTTGAATGTTAAAGAGACCTCAAATATGTTGTGCTCTCTGTTGAATGCTAAAGAGTCCTTGTAAGTTGCTATGACGAAAAGCTCTGATTTCTCCCACTCATGTAGGCATTTGTTGTGCTTCGTTTCAAGAACATGTGTACACTGTAGCCCCAAGCTGTGCTAATTCTTCAACTATGGTGTGTCTGTAATAAAATCATGTACGAAGTAATTATTTCAACAAACAAAAAATGAGGAATTTTTCCCATAGATATAGCTCGATGGAGGTAAAACCAAGAATTGACCCGACCCACAAAAACTGAATGCATACCTCATCCTTTTTATAAACGGGTCAGGTAGTCCTATCTGTAGCTGGTCTGTTTAATAATCGAGTCAACTAGCCCCACATCCATTCGTATATAGTACTAGCAGACAACCCCCGCATGACGCAGGGGGAAATGAAGAATTAAAACTTTATTTAGACAACAGGAAGCAAGTTTCTCAAAAATGATTGCATCTTAATAATCATAAATATTGAATGAAAAAATTTGACATAATCCAAAAGAGAATAAGAAGTAATGGTATATGTGTGATATATATTGTTTGTAACAAAGCGTAAGTTAGAAAGCTATACTGATTATTAAGTTCATATTTTGTGCTCTTTGATATCGATATTAGTGATAATGACAAAGATCTACCTGATAATTCGCATATGTGTGATATTAGTGATATTGACAAAGATATTAGTGATAATGAAAAAGATCTACCTGATAATTCGGATATACGGCTGATGATCTTAGTCAAGACATGTTCTAAAGATTTATAATGAACAATAACACAATTGAAGTAAAAACTATTTTTCTTTTACCTATCACTAACATTGTAAGTCACCCAATGAAGATGAAGTGTCTTTTCTGCTCGCTGCCCCATTTCCAGTTTTGAAACCCAATAGGGGACTTGTTTATGGTATAGCCATAAACTACAAAGCGTGCTTGAAGGTTCTGCCTCCAGCCAAATTCAACAAGAAAATTGCATGACCACAAGTTTTTACTTTTGCCTTACATGTACATAAGAAGGAAGGACTTTAATCCATTGCAATCAGAACTGGCAAGTACAGCATATCCAAAATGTTCCTTAATTAGTTTAATTCATACAACTCAGTGGTACCAACAAGTTCATTCGAAAAAGAAGCAGATATTGCTTGTTCATAGTCAATAAGCAGTACCCACTTTTATGCTTTGCAAGGCTCACTGTTTTGTATTCATCATTATCCATTCAATTAAATTGAAGGGAAGTTTTTTTAGAGGAATGGGCTACTTAATCATGATTAGGTACATTTAACACAAAAAGGTGGAAATTATAACAGATACATGAAGATAATTCTTGTGAATGCACAAGATCATGCCACCAGATGTAGGATCGCATTGAAGGAACACAATGAAATATTTAAGGCTGATGAATTGTAGTAATAAAGAAATATTTGTACTCTCAAGTTTAGCAACAGTTTTTGCGAATCAAGCCATACTGGAGTGAATTGATCCTCTATCAAATGAAAGTAATGGATGTTTACAATAAGTTGCAAATGGAAAATCTTTGTGTCGTGTTAATAGAAATATGAAAAAGAAAAAGAATGTATACAACTTTCACCTGTTAAAAGAATTCACGAACTTACAGTCAGTACCAAAGAACATGACTACATGAATGCTTTTGCACTTTCACTAGTTAAAAAGCCCAAGGAACAACAATTAGCCCTCTTCCATAAAGAAGAAAACAGTTTTGTCTTTTGGTCCATTTAGTGATCAAATTGGAAACCATACCAAAATTAAGAACATGTGAAAGCCACATCCTTCCTAAAATCTTAAAATTATGAACACGTGAAAGCCAGCTTAGAAGGAAAAAGAGAAGAGAGAAAAACAAAGCCAAGCTTTCAGTGTATACTGATTTCTTCCATGATCTGTTTGCAGTGAAACTGCAAAACCTCATCTGGATAAACCATGCAACAGATAATTCGTGTAAATGCAAGGCATGAAAGTTTTTAGCAAGTTCCATGAAAGAAAATGGAAAACACAGGTAAAGTATGTTAAGTCATCTCGTAAAATTGTGAAGGGCATCATGGCATTATATAAGATTCAATCTTGGATAAGACTTCAATACCTTCTCTGTAAGGTTCAAAATTGCTGACACACCAAACCCAATTAAAAAAAGTCTCGCAGAGAAGTTATACCCAATGTAAATAGACTGATCAGTCTACATGCTACTATGCTTACTGAGGATATGAATAGGGAAGCTACAGAAAATGAGTTCCTGCACTTTTTATGAGTTATGATGGAGTATACGTTGCTCCTCTAAAAAGTTTGATACTGAACCTCCTAAAGTTCAGCAGTAAAACCACATATTAGCAACAAAAGGAAATAAATAATGAGCCATATGTTAGTGGCACATAACAACAGCAATAGAGCAATAATGAGTCTACGCACATCATCTCTCTGTAAATATGCATGCACAAGTGCTGATCCATAAACTTGGGTCAGTTTACATCAGTGTTTAAAAAAGTGGAAGCGCAAGGGGAAGCGCTAGACCCCTTGATGAAGCGAGGCGTAAGCTTCAAGGCACGAAGTGTAAGCTTCATGAGTTTAAATATTTTAATTTTAAATTTGTAAAAATTACGAACATATAATATATAGTGGTGTAATAATTACAAGTATATACATCCATGTCTTGATTAGTAAATAAGAATTAAATATGTGAAGTATAGAAATGAATTATGATAAACTACGCTACATGCATAACATATATATTTTATTTACAGTCAAATAGTCATATTGAAAATATATAGGGGATTTTAATGTTAGTCAAAGATTCTTTTATGTCCTACTATATAGCCTTAAGCGTGAGCTTCAAAAGAAAAGCGCGTTATGAAGCGCGAAACGCACACTTCGATTATGCTTTAAACGATGAGGCATAAGCTTCAAGGGATAAATAGCTTCTCTCTTGAGTTTTGAAGTGTTTACCCTTCAATAAGTTGTGAAGCGAGTTTCGAAGCGAGTTTCAAAAAAGCTTTTTCAAACAATGGTGTATATTATATGGTTGCTACAAGTCCTGGTTAGTACTTTTTTAGATAAACTTTTTATCAGTCCCAACTTATGTAGTCTGGTGTTGCAAGGGAGAAGCATCCATATCAGATATGTATCTAATACTCAAATGTAACCCAAGAATATCAAAGACATAAGGTTGAAGGTTCTTAGACAGCACCTCAACAATCTATCACAAATGAAATAGTATGTCTTTTGTCATGATCTGAATTAAAAAAAAAATCGATATTGCACAAATAACTAGGCATCTAGCTTGAAATCAAACTGAGCATGTCTACGGAGAATATCAGTAAGTGGCTAAGTGCTATGCTAATTTACTGGTTTAAATCAAATGAAAGATGTTGGTGTACTTTCATTGTGAATGATAGGTGAAAATTGCTCACCAGCATCTTGGACCTACAGAAGCAAGCTTTACAGGCCTCCAACTTTGGCCCTGAAAACGCATGAGAAGGATCAAATATGTAACGAAATCAAAGAATCCAAAATTGACCCAGCAGTATAACTGTATTTGTAAATAATGAGTACAGAGGATCTGCTCACTCTCAAGGCAGGCAACACAAATAACTAGAATTTTCAATCAAATCAAGAATAACAGACAACATGATTCTTGAATTGATCACATTACGGGGAATATCAGATTTTTTTTTACGAAGATGACTATGTAATGAGGTTCTAAAATGGCCTTTGCAATGATATATTTGATTCATTTGACAGCATCAAAACTTTTCTGGGATAACAACATTCCAAAATTAGTGAAAAAACATTTTAATCCATCGTAATGAATCCCTACAATGAAATGATGGAATACACGAGTAACCAGTGGTAGATGCATCTCATATTGTTAGAGCACATTAGTTAAACAGTGCCAAAAGTGGGTTGTGACTACGAATGACTTCATTGTAAATTAGCAAACAAATATAATATTGCAAAGAACTTAAACAGAAACACAATTCTTCCCGCAAATTGACAACTCACGAGGGGACCCAGGAACTCTGTGATAAAGTTAATCGAATAGCATAAGCTGAGAAGAGAAGAGAGAAAGACGAGACTGGGAACACCGGATATCCCAGGAGCTAATCCAAAATCAGAAACATAGGTAAACAGAACTTTATTTCTTCATAACACATTCTATACAAAACTTCTACAAGTACTACACTCTCTTTAGTATATATCAGCAATTAAACAACTGATAAATGGACATAAATTCATTCGAGCTTTAAAACAACACTGAAAATCTAGAATAAAGAAATAGAATAAAATGATTTCCTACAATGACCTGAAATGCTTAAGCCAAATCACTTTTGATGTTGTTTAGATGTCTTAGCTCCAATAGGTGTTCATCATTTGTTATATGAAGCATAAGACGGAGATTAGTTAACAAAGCTTCTCTCTCCCAACTTAGCGGTCCAGATGCATATAATGCCCTCATGATTGAATGGTAGGCATTTAACTCCAATTGATGAATTTCAGCTGTTCCTCCCTCTGTTGTAGGTTGGAAAGGCTCTCTAGGTTCTCGTCCTGAGCAGCTACAAGCTTCATTATCATCGAAATTAGGGCCCATACATCGATTTGCATTATTCTCAGGTTGGTCAAATGACCTATGTCGACTATTCCAAGGACTACAACTACCAACAGAGGATGAAAGACTATCAGAATCACTTTGTTCTAAACTTCCAAGAAAGAAATGCACATCTTCATTTGGATTTCCCCAGTTCATGCCAGATTCAGGCATCTCAATTGTTCTATTGTTTAAGGAAGCATCCATGTAATTATCACCATAAATTATTCGTGATGAAGCACAAATATCTACCTTTTCAGGTAATAATCTTTGGTGCTTACCCACCTTCCTCACCGCTCCGAACTTTCTCCCAGCTCCTGCTCCATTATCCAACCTCTTCCTCAAGCCTCTTAGAGAAATCTGGTAATGTTCATCATCATGTTTTCTCACCTCTCCATAACGTTGCAATCTTTGGTAGTGGACCTTTCCTCCAATGCATGGTATCTTCAACCCTCCCTCATTTAATTTTTCAGACTCCTGCAACCAAGTAATACATCCATCAGATACCGTAAGCAAAACGCCGTCAATCTACACAAAGTAAAGAACACCAATTACTTCACAAAATTAATTAATTAGCCTGGAAAATCTATGTGAGGCACAAATCAACTAGCATACAAGAAAATTTGCATTGTTAAGAAAAGTAAACAAACGATGGTACCTTATCAACCAACACCCATCCGTTGCCATTCCAATACTGTCGCACCCTTATGTTGGATTTGTGAACTTCAAGCATGCTAGAGGATCCATAGTGAATAACCACAGAGTACTTCCCACTATCACGAACCTCTACAATTTTTGCACTCTTCCAGGAGTTATTATCAAAAACTTCAACAATGTCACCAGGATTAAAATCTCCCCATCTCTCCATTGGAGGAGGGCAAGGCCTAATCTCCTTCCTCTGAACTTTTCCCATCGCAACACCTCCACGATCGAACTTAACATTGTAATAACGCCGTTTCCCCCTGACGAACGATCAGCAGAAAACCAAATCCTGAGCACTCAATCTTGCTCAAAACCTCCACCTTGCTACCTTTTCTCAATCTCATCGTTGCAGTTCTATCAATACCCAACTTTCAAATCCCTGATCTGCACAAGAACAAGTTCAGGAAAAATTATCAATAACAATGGACTAATTCACGAAAGTTAGATATAAATCCAATACTCCAGTAAAAAAACAGATTTTGATCGAATAAATCACAAGCTGTTAACAGATTAATATCGATCATAGAGACATGTAACCATCTAGAGTTCATATTTATCATACAAGCATTATCAAAACTTGAAATTTACCAGATTAAATCCAACAATCGAGGAAGCAAAAGCAATGTCATCAACAGTAATTGCGCCGAACACTAAAATACATACCAAAAAAAATCAAGATATTGAAATAAGAAAAAAAAAGAAGAAATGATGAGTAAATGAATCGATTGAAGGAGAGGATTGGACTGACCTCTCGATGAAGGCAAACCCTAGAATTCTTCAGATTGAAGACAGGAACAAAGAGAGAGAAATTGCGAATTATTATTTTTCTCTAGTCTATCATTTAAATGGGGATTGAATGTAAATTGAGAGATTAAAAATGCGAAATCGGGCTCCGTTACAATCTGGGACCCTGACGGGATAATCTCGGCCGTTGGATTTAGAATGTGGAGCTGTTTCGAGTCCGCCACATTTTTATTTTGCGTGGACTTGACTCTCTGAAAATAATTACAGGTCATTAAAAAAACTAACTTGGGCTAAGGGGAGGCTTGGACTTGGACCTGTCAGCTTAAATTAGAGGTCCAACCTTAAATTTGTCTAAAAATGAGCAAATATCAACTGCCACAGAAAGTAGTTATTCTAATAGTTTCATTGTAGAAAATATTCAGTAATCCGAAATATAATAGCGTATCAAAAAGATATCTATTGTGTGAACCGTGAACCGGTTTATAAGCCTCGATCTATATCCGCTAACGTTAGATTTTCTTCGGAGCATCATTACCATAATATATCAGATCTGTGTATATATTCGTATGCAGATGGAAGTGATGTTGGATAGTTCATATACATTTAGAATTGACTTATTAGCTTAAATTGGAGGTCCAACCTGCAACCCTGCGTAAACATATGAAAAAAAAAATTCAACTACGGCCAAACATAGTAGTTTGGTAATTGGAGAAAATATTCGGTAATTTCGGTAATATAAAGGAGGAAAAAAATAACGATTTGTAATAGCTCTATTAGTAATTTTAATTTGTTTTTGGTAACCTCTTTGTGTAATTTCCTGCTTTCAGTCTTGTTATCCTAGTTGTTATGGGATAATATAAGTCATGGGATGGATAGCATCTATATATCCATTATTTTTTGCTATGCGAGACACATCACAGATAGAAAATTTTCAAATATCCTAGTTGATTCTTTGGATATGTTGTCCATATTGGTTACAGGTAAATTCCATGTAACACGAATACGTACTGGCTGCTGCATGAAGAACCAATAATAGATCAAGGTATCTCCTTTGATATTTGCAAATGTATCAATTGATCCAAAAGTTTATTTCATTAGTAAACTTGCACCCGTAGTACCTTCGAAGTGTTGTTTAATACAAGATTAAAGGGAGGATTATACAAAATCAACCTCTTTAATCTGCCAAACAGAAAGGGGGGGAAAAGTGCATATATACGGAGGATGTGATGAATTGAACTTTTTTTAATTTACTAAATGGTAAAATATTAATATAAGAACTAAGATCATCTTTTATATATATACTCTTCTTCAAAGCTAGCTAATTGGTAAACAAAATTAATGTGTGATTATACCGGCGCGCTGACATCTTGGATCCTATCCAAACTCTGGCATGAAGCACATTTTATTGAGATTTTCTTTTTATATGAGTGCGGAAAATAAATTAACTAGTTTAACTCTTATGCAAATTAGCTAATGTAACGATCAGAGGATACAAAAAATACATATTACCATATCACAACATTGAAAAGTATATGCACGTTCATAAATCTTTCGAAAAATCCACTTCCATAAAACTTGTTTATCTGTGAAGACTTATTTCCATAATTTTGGCCCTCCAGACAAAATTTCTATGATATAAATATGCATTACAGTCACCTACGTACAGAACTTGCATCCCAAAGAGACTAAAATAGGGATGACAAAGGGAGGTGGGATTAAGGTCCACCTACGTACAGAACTTGCATCCCAAAGAGACTAAAATAGGGATGACAAAGGGAGGTGGGATTAAGGTTTCAGAATTTGGTTGCAATCCTTGTTACTAAAATAGGGATGACAAAGGGAGGTGGGATTAAGGTTTCAGAATTTGGTTGCAATCCTTGTTGATTGTTAGTGTTATAGTGACCTGTTTACACTCTAGGAACATAGGTAATTAATCACTCGCATATATTGATTGTCGAACCTCGTTAATCTCTGTGCTTCTATAATTGTTTTCTGCGGTTTTCGTTCCATCTTTCGTAGAGATTTTCCCTTGAGTTGCTAATTAAAGAAACCATTAGCCTTTTGCGCTTCTTGGGTTTCCATTAGACTCTCCCCAAGAAAACTTGATTCCTTGTTCATATATAATTACCTGCAAAATCAATATTTCATCAATTTCAACATAAAACTAGCCTGATCATTCCATCTCTCACAAGCTAGTATATGCTACTTAATTACTAAAAATAAACATGACCTTCACCTTCATGAGTTTGCTTCATATTTCAACCGAAAAAGCTTTTACTTCTAGGCATAGCAAGGCTCCGTCTGAGCAGTAGCCTGAAATTACAATACAAGCAACGCATTTTGCTTTGTACCTACACTTTCTTAAAATTCTTTCTAAAACTAGTAGCTATAAATACGAATGCGGGCACGACAACTTTAACACGCTACAATGGCTGTTAGAGTCTCAGTCACTTTTATCTCCCTTCTTCTGCTTCTTCATTCTACAACACGCTACAATGGCTGTTAGAGTCTCAGTCACTTTTATCTCCCTTCTTCTGCTTCTTCATTCTACGCTTGGCATTGCCGTGGACTTCAGTTATCCAGCAGTCTTCAACTTCGGAGACTCTAATTCTGACACCGGAGAACTTGTTGCTGGACTTGGAGATAGCCTAGCGCTGCCCTATGGGGAAAATTACTTTAAGACCCCTGCTGGGAGGTTCTCTGATGGTCGACTCATCATTGATTTTCTAAGTAATTAATTTTATCTCTCTCTCTCTCTCTCTCCTGTATTTACACACCATATGCGTACAGTACATATACATTGGTTTAGAAGCGCATTACCAAATATGATTACTGATTCTAGGGTTAACTATACGGATAGACCTCCTTGTAGGTAGAATATATGTTTTGAACGTACTTTACCCTCTATTTTTTAATTTGTAGATAGACCCTGTAGAATATATTTTTTGAAGGACAAATTTTGAAAACCATCCTATTTGAGAAAACAATCGCAAATTCCGACATTTTCTAAAAAAAAATTGTCAAAACCGACCTAGTTTCAGCCGTCTGGCTAAAACTAGGTCGGTTTTGACAAAATATGTTCCGAAACTTCACGGGGCTTCAAGTCCCGTGAAGTTTTGTAATGTACAAAAACTTCACGGGACTTGAAGTCCTGTGAAGTTTCAGAAGATTTTTCTTCAAAACCGACCCAGTTTCAACCCGACGGCTGAAACTGGGTCGATTTTCACAATTTTTTTTAGAATAGGTCGGAATTTGTGATTATTTTCTCAAATAGGATGGTTTTCAAAATTTGTCATTTTTTGAACATACTACTACGCCCTCTATTTTTAAATTTGCAGGTGGACCCACTGACCGATTTTTTTATTTATTTACACCTAGAGAACGAGAATTTTTTTTAAAAAAACAAATAGAACCCCAGGGTAAAGGAGTCAACAAAATTTCACTCAGGATGTCTATGTGCAAAAATAAAACCAGAGGAGTAGAAGGTTCAAAACAATTAATGGACTGCACAGGGTGATGTATCCACAATTCCTATACTCTAGCTAGTATCTGAAAAATACCCATTCTCTTAACCTTTTTATTGACAAGTTGCATGACATCTCAAGCTTAATTTGTATCGGTTGAGAACCACAAGAACTAAAGTCTCAAGTTGACTGTAGATTTAGATAGAACCTAATACTTGATGCTTCTCACTGTGAGAGCATAAAATTATGACATCAAAACTTTTAGAGTTTTTGTTGAGAACGACGTCAAAACTTCAAAGACTGTAAGATCAGATCAGTGCAACTCTGGGTGACATGTATTTAGGACCAAAGTTAAAAATGAGCGGAGCTAAAAATTTAGATTTCAGACCACGGCTCTATCTGCAAAGCCATATGTTAGAACATAAGAGAGCAAATTACACTAAACCCCTAAGTTTCTGTCAGCGTTATAGAATAAACCCCCAATAAGTTTTGAATCGCACTAAACCCCAATAACTTTTGGAATTGCAGAAACCCCCTAATAAGTTTCTGCAATTTTGCAGATAATTCCCATAAATTAAAACCAAAAAACAACATAAAAAAGCATTTTGAAAGTAGTTGGGGGTTTAGTATAATTAACGCAAAGATATTTGGCGTTTTCTGCAAAAGTTATTAGGGGTTCAGTACAATTATTAATGATACTAGGATTTTGGTGCAAAATGCTGAAAGTTCGTGGGAGTTCAGTAAAATTTACCTGAATGTAAACTTGCTACATATACTCAACATTCGCGAGGACTTTGAAGTTCTGTAGGAACATAAAATTATAACCCTCAACATTCACTAAAACTTTCATGTTCCGTTATTTTCCGCATGTTTCCAATTCAAACCCTCATCAAATTTAGAGTCTCAGAAGCTCATAAATCGGAGGCACAAATTGTCCAAATGCTCATTAGCTATATGAGAACAGCAGAGTCGTTGAAGCCATAATACTAAGAACCAAAGGAAACAGTTAGGTGCTTGGTCAACCAACCAACCTTTTGTTTGTCTTTTAAGCATCACCCTTGATTTGTAACTCTGCTATACTTCCAACGTTTGTTTTCTGAAGGGAAACAGCACGTGATAAGTAAAATTGGGGTTGCAAATGGCCTTAATGAAGACGGACTAGGCTAATCTATCTCGACTCGTCTTGACTAAACAGTATTTAACTCTTAATTGAATCAAGTTGAAACATATTTTTAGTTGTGCATCTATTTAACAATTCTTCTAGTGTAGGATGAAGCCCCTAAAACTTTATAAATCATAGAAACCCACTTGAATTTTCAAAAGTAGACTAAACCACATTAAGTAATGCAAATTCTCATAAACCGTGTTAACAGGTTAAAGGTAAAAATTCTACCCTACCCTTTTTTACATTTTACCAAATATAAATTAAAAACTTCAGGGCTCTGGTGTTATAGGGCTTGTGACATTTACCTTAAGTCTAATGCATCAATGTGTATCATAAAATTAATTAAAATTTCATCTGCCGAAGTGAAAGCAATGGACCTACCCTTTCTTCATCCATATTTGGATTCTATCGGCATCCCGAGTTTTCTCAAGGGCTGCAACTTTGCTGCTGCTGGCTCGACGATACTTCCAGCAACAACATCATCAGTGAGCCCATTTTCCTTCAGGATTCAAGTTTCTCAGTTCCTTCGATTCAGACAGCGGGTTCTTGAATTGCAGGCTCAAGGTACGGTATAGTCAGTTTTTGTCAACTGTTAGATATACTATGGGGTTACTTGCGGATATACCTCTTGTACTATTGCTCAATTGTAGGGGCTTGAAGATGAAAACCACCTTTAACTTTTAGCAAAATCGATACTTACCACCTATAGCTCTTTTTTTTTTTTACAAAAACCATCTTTACTGACCTACATCCTTCACATGTCACACCTAATTGCTTTTTCAGTCTAAAAAAACACATGAAATGTTCATTCCCCCACATATATATAGCACGCGTTCGTTAATTTATCACAAAAATATAGGTCTTTTCAATATTAAACCCCAAATATTTTGTTTTTTTATTAGTCCCTCAACTTTAGGAAACCTATTTCCTATTATAATTATTTTGAAGTTGTTTGGTTGGCTTAAAAAAGAAGGAAATTATAGAATAGGAGATGAGATGAGATGAGTTGTCACCTTATTATTGGATGATGTGAGTGATTTTTTTAAAAACTTGTTTTGAGGTTGTTTGGTTGGTTAAAAAAATAAGGAAATGAATTGGAGGTATATTATTGGATGATGTTTTGAGGTTGTTTGTGTTTGGTTCGTTTTTAAAAATAAGAAAATAGATGAGATGAGATGAGTTGGAGGTATATTATTGGATGATGTGACATGTACTTAAGGAAATTAATTTCTTGTTTTTTTTTTTTTGAGGAAATGGGTGGAAAGGAATGTTTAATGAGATGAGATGAGTTGTCACAATATTATTGGATGATGTGTGTGATTTTTAAAAATGAGATAAAATAAGATGTGATGAAGTTGGATGATGTGACACATTTCTTGTGTTTGGTTTATTTTTAAAGGTAAGAAAGGAGATGAAATGAGATGAGTTGGAGGATAAAAATAATATTTTATTAGATGTTGTGGTGAGTTTTAGGGATGGAAATGGATAAAAATATTATTTTATTGATTTCCTTTTCTTGGTTTTTAGGAAACCAACCAAACAGCCCCTAAGGGTAAAACCCCTCAATTCTCTCCTAAATCCTAACCTCACATCCCCTCATTCCTCTTTCTCCAAGCCTCCAATTCAAGAAAAAAAACCCTCGAAACCCTAATGAATGAGCAAAAGATTGATGCTCTCCAGCGAGGACGTTGCTCTCCGGCGACG
>NC_033798.1:17257337-17269387 GCF_001876935.1 Asparagus officinalis | reverse complement strand
AGCCACCTCAAGGTGGCTCGGCGAGCCACCAAGGTGGCTCAGCCACCGAGCCACCATTTGGTGGCTCGGTTGCCGAGCCACCACTTGGTGGCTCGGCTCACCGAGCCGCCTAGATGGCTTAGTGCCGAGCTCTTTCCCCGGGTTTTCGCCATGTCGTCCGTTGTCCGGTTTTATGGTTTCGCGGTTTATCCAAGTTTTATTGTTGATCTGGACTCTGATTTGGAAGTCCGGATCCCGATTTGGCAGTAAGTCCGCCTTGGTGTTTGAGTTCGAATCCGTTCTATGGTTGAATGACTCGTTGACTCCCCGAATCGTTGGCTTGATTCCGCACGCGAATGGATGCATTCCGTTGCTTGCGTGCGATTCGTTAACCTCGTTGCCTCGTTAATCCGCTTCGTTGCGTGTCACTTGGCTTCGGTGTTGTGGACTGACGCTCGTGTTCAGATACGTCACCCGATGGTTCGTCGGTTTGTGCCGAGCTGTGCTAAGGGACCTATAAGCAGTTTTATACGCCTACAGATACCCCCTCCAAAGTATTTCAATCTCGTTCTTTTATAGAAGAGTCTGGAAAACTTTGGATATGATTGTCCCAACCTTCAGTCGGTGTAACGGGACCTTGGGATGGCTTCTGTTCTTGATTCCTTCAATCCTTCAGACTATTCAGTGCTTTGTCGAATGTCTGTAAGGGTTCCGGTGCTGCATTTATTGTCTGACCGTTGTCAGAATTTTAAACTGGAAGTCGATTCCTGATTTTCTGATCTTTAGCTCGTGTTTGTTGGTTCAACATAGCACTGACCATCGATTGTTGGCGTTGAGTCTTTATTTGCGACGCGTTGTCCGGCGTAGTGTCGTTGAGTTATCCTTAAGAATATTTTTAGAAAAATATTCTCTAGGAACTTCTCAACCAAAAATAGGGAATAGTTTATACTCGTATACCTTATTGGAGTAGTTTCATGTCCGAATGAACTGAACCGGCCTAATAATGAGTTGAACCGGCCTGATATTAACCTAAAAAAGGCAGTAATTAGGCTCAAAAAATCTTCCGACCCTTCCGAATGTGTGGGAGAGGAAAGAAAATACAAGGGACTGAACCCTTGGTCGATTTGAAGTCATTTCGATGCTCGGTTCAGCTTCAATTTGTGTTCTGGTTCAAATCTGGTTCAACCTGGTTCAGGACTGGTTCAACCTGGTTCAGGACTGGTTCAAGACTGGTTCAGACTGGTTTATTCTGGTCTGGTCTGGTTCAGTCTGGTTTGGCTTGGTTCAGCCTGGTTTGGCCTGGTTTGGCCTGGTTCAGCCTCTTTTGAACTGATTTAGACTGGTCTGGTCTGGTTCAATCTGGTCCGATCTGGTTCAGGGCTGGTTCACATTATAAAAGGGGTTCTCTTTTCTTTCATTTCCTCCTCCTAGGGCTGGCCCCCCCTTTGTCCAATTTTCTTGATTTCTCTTCCCTCGTGCATCATTTCTCCCTCAAATCCTCATATTTGTCTTAGATCTAGCCTTCCTTTGGATCTTAGACTGAAAAATCTCTCAAAAATCTCCATATAAAAATTTCTCTCAGGCCCCCTCGAGCACGTGGTTCGAGCTTCTTTCAAGATCTGATTTTTGTCGGATCCTCGAGCTTTCTTTCAGGTATATCCTCCATAATTTTAGCATATTTCATGCTTAATTCAATTCATGAACTTGTGGGATCGCATGCGAGGGTTAGGATTATGATTTGGCGCCTCAAGCTCATCTTTCAAGGGGGTAGAATTGTAATAAAAAGGGAATTTTTTTTGGATCTGATCCCCTAATTTATTTTGCAGATCATCATGTCGCGTGTCCCGAGAGGTCGCTCCCCTGCTGCACCGGCTGATGACGTGCTTCCCTCGTACGCTGGTGAGCTATTTTTGGCATATTTGGAAATTTACAAATTAGTCCTCTTTTTCCTGGAAATTTGCAAATTAGTCCTTTTTTTCCACGTTGTTCTCCTTGGTGAGGCAATCGGGAAGAGCCTTGATTCTCCTTGGTGAGGATCGACGCTTTAAAGATAGGTTTTGCTTGGTCAAAACCATATCTCAAAATAAAGGGGGTGTTTTCGTGTTATTTTACACTTTGTAGGTCGGTGTATGTTACCACATTATTTACGTGATGATGCATACCGTTCTTCCAGTGTAAGAAACTCAAAGTCGTCTCTCCAATTACCCCGTGGATGATCTTATTTCGCTCTTTTATAAGACGGATTTAATTCATAGATAATTTTCTGACTCTATCCTTGTTTTGTTGCAGTCGAGTTCCCCACGGAGGTTTTCTCTTCGGTTCCCGCCAGACAGGCTATCGGTCCACTTCCTCGGTTGAATTCCCGCGATAGGTGGATGGTGAGACCCGAACTCATCCTAATATCCGACGATGAAGAGGAAGAGGATCCCATTGCTGCGCCTAGCCAAGAATTTGTCCTCCCGGTCCCCGAATCCGTGCAGGGCATCCTCCAAAAATTAGAGAAAGCCATGCAACAAACGGCCACCGCCATTAGTTCTGGACGGGGAAGATTTTATGATTTGCTCCCTTTCATAGCAGATAGTCTTAAAGACATTCGGCGTGTAGGTGGCATCCGGCTAGCTGGACGATGTGAGTTAAGGTTGACTTGCTTAGAGGAACTCATGTATCGTTTGGAAGAGCTAGTACACTCTGACTCACATGATGAGGTCACGCCGCTCATGATCGATGCTCAGATTCAGAGGATGCATGAGCGTAAGGCCCGAGCGAGACGCATATCAGAGCAAGAAATCATCATTGTGAACTTGTACGAACGACAACGTTATCTGCGAACTAAGATAGATGCTTATAACAACATTGCTGATAGTACGGGGATTAGGACCGTCCAAGGGGAGAGGACTCTAAAAGATTTTGAGTTCGAGAGCACCAGAGTTCAAAATGTTTATAGAGGAGAACTGGAAGCTCTTCACGCGTTGTACCGAGAAGACGTAACTGCCGACGCTGCCGCCGTTCTTGCTTATGCCAAGCTTCAGAAGGAAGAAGAGGAGAAGGTTCGAGCGGAACACGCAGAGGAACTTGCCGCTGTTAAGGCTAAAATTGCTTCATTCAGTTTGTTAAATCTGATTTGAGACGTCTTCTTATATCTCCACTTGGTCTGATTTTATTAATGAAACAAAGTCTTTTCTTTAGCGCACTCTCCTTTTTATCATTATGTTTCTCTGTTGATTGTGAACCCAACGGTCATAATACTTACAGGATTTTTGGTAAACCCTCAGCCATCAACGGGTTTGATAAACCTTTACCGACTACCGTTTGAGTCGGGCTAGCATGCGGATTGTCTAAATCCGTTCCGCATGTCACGTTGTACAAAGAGAGTGAATTCTCTGAGACTTTTGTGCTATGATGTCGAATACATAGACTTCGTCATTGTTACGGGAATAGGCTATCCGACGACACGTGTTAGGTGTTGACTTTAGGATTTTTGGCTAACCCCCAGCCTTCAACGGATTTGATTAGCCTTTACCGACTACCGTTTGAGTCGGGCTAGCATGCGGATTGTCTAAATCCGTTCCGCATGTAACGTTGTGCTAAGAGAGTGAATTCTCTTAGACTTGGCGCTACGACTTCGAATACGTAGACTTCGCCCTTGTTACGGGAATAGGCTACCCGGCGACACGTGTTAGGACGCTGACTTATCCCTACTTAGGTTTTGGGATAAAATACCCCAGAATCGAACTCTGGTGTCTTTTTCTTCGGAGAAAGACTAAACCGGTGACGCGTGTTAGGCGTTGGCATATCCTTTCTTAGGATTCAGGATGAAATTCCCCATGCGTGTAAGGCATGGATTTTGGTGTTATTAATAACAACCTGTCACAATGTTGAATATGTGAACGGGTATTCTTTTTAACGGTTAAGAACTAACCGGCAGCGCATGTTAAGCGCAGACTTATCCTTGCTTAGGTTTCAGGATAGAATACCCCAGAATCGAACTCTGGTGTCTTTTTCTACGGAAAAAGACTAAACCGGCAGCGCGTGTTAGGCGCAGACTTATCCCTGCTTAAGATTCGGGATAAACTTCCTAGGATGAAACCTAGATTGACAAATTATTGGAAAGGGTTGGTGCGGGAAAGGAATAATTTTATATTCTATTTCCCGGTCTTCTTTTAGGGTGAAGGTGAACCCGAATACAAGGAAGGAAGAATTTTATATTCTATTCCTTGATTCTGGAAAGGAAGAATTTTATATTCTATTTCCAGCGCAGAAAAAACTAGAAGTGGGGTCTCCACTCCGAGAGTCTGGAAGATCTAGATAAAATTACCTTTTATAGGCTTGGTTATCGGAAGATGAGTTTTTTCGTTTATCGAAATGAAATTTCAACTTAGGTTATGACCATGAGAAGGCTTAACCAAAGAGAAAAAAAGAAGGAAGTTCTTTCGTTTATCGAAAGGGGACTCTAAACTGAAAGTGGACCTCTTGTTCATGGAAAGAATCAAGAGGGCCGGAAAGACATTTTTGGTGGACTCACTGTCAATTTCAATTGATCAGTGAGAGATTTTGGTGGTGAAAATGATTTTGGGTTATCCTCTAGAATATTAAGTGTAATATTCTTCAAGGAACTTCCTGGTGAATGGGTTATCCTGAATGTACTAGGGATAGTACTTTTTCAGGAACTTCCCATTTATTGGCATTAATTGCCTGTCGCCCTCTTGAGTAATCAGGCGATATGCGCCATTTGAGTAGACTGTGTCTATCACAAACGGTCCTTCCCATTTGGGTTCAAATTTACCTTTCTTCTTGGAGTTGAGGATTATTGGTCGGCGAGCAGCGAGGACCATATCTCCTTCCTTGAAGCTTCTTTGTCGGACTCTTTTGTTAAAAGCTCTAGATATTCTGGCTTGATAAAACTCAATTTGTTGTTGAGCTTCCAAGCGCTTTTCATCCAACCTTTCGAGTTCTTCGAGACGTTTCTGATGTTGTTCTTCTATCGTCATCTCAGTCGCGAGGGCGATCCGAAGGGATGGAATTTGAATCTCCAACGGTAGCATAGCTTCACATCCGTATACCAATGAATATGGAGTGGCTCTCGTAGGTGTGCGTATGGTGGTGTGATAAGCCCAGAGTGCTTCACCGAGTTTATCGTCCCAGTCTCGTTTATTGGTCTTCACGAGCTTTGACAGGATTTTAATGATCGTCTTGTTAAACACCTCAGCTAATCCATTTGCGGCGGGATAATAAGCTGTTGACGAAATATCTTCAAGGTGGTTGGTGCATATAATTTGCATGTACTTGACAAGCATGACACTCTCGGGCGTATTCGATTGCGTCACGAACCATTGTTGGCTAAAAATATCCCATTCTCCTGATGCGATCATACAGTTTGGGACCGGGCTGATGCGCACCACATTCTCCTTCGTGTGCTTCCTTAAGAACTTCTTCCGCTTCTTTGTTCGAAAGGCATCGGAGTAACAAACCATCGTACCCTCTACGGTATAGTGTGTGGGTTTCGGTATTATAGAAGAATCTTGGTGCTCTTCGGCGAATTGATTCCCTTTCCTTTACATCCTCTGGCAAAATACCATATTGGACGTAGTCAATGATAGGAAAACGCCAATCTCGGGACTCAGACCTAATTTAAGTTGAATTCACCTCCTTGGCATTTATGTTTCTGTCATCTTCCTCTTCAATATCCATATCGTATATGGGTATGCAGAGCTGATGCGTCCTTACTGTAACTAATAGTTCAGTTTCGGGGGGTTGCGCAAGTGATACCGCTAGTGCCACCAGTGCATCCGCATAAGCGTTCTGGAGACGAGGGATATATTCGATAAAGAATTCTTCAAAAGAATCTACCATTTTGATGGCCTCCTGGTGGTACGGGATCAGGTCTTGGTTCCTGACTTCATACTCTCCACGTACTTGGTTGACTATCAATTGAGAATCCCCAAAAGCTTCGAGATATCCGACCCCCAGCTCATTGGCGAAACTGAGTCCAATGAGAAGCGCGTTGTACTCGGCTACGTTATTGGAACACGGACTAGTCAGTGAATAAGCCCGAGGCATTACATGCTTCCCTGGAGAAATTAAGACAACTCCAACTCCGGAGGAGACTGTAGAACATCTGGGGGTTATTACCCTATTAACTGCCCTCGAAGCACCATCGAAGTATAATTGCCATACTTGTTGGTGCGACGTAGTGTTAACCTCGTGGGTTTCATCCGGCAAGTCATCATATACTTCTGCCGTATCTGTGGTCGGGTTTGCCGCCAGAAGATCACAAATCGCTTGTCCTTTGATCGACTTCTGCTGTTTGAAGTGCAAATTCTATTGGGACAAGAGAAGGGCCCACTTCGCTAACCGCCAATTCATAGAGGCCGGTTGAGTCATAAACACCCGTACTGGATTAACGTTGGAAATGACGTAAATCGTCTGTCCAACCAAGTAATGCCGCATCTTTTGCATTGCGAATACCAGTGCGAGGCATTCTTTCTCAATCATCGGATATCGAGACTCGGCGCCTATCAAGGTCCGACTTAGGTAATAGACCGCCTGTTCGTGACCATTATCATCGTCTTGTGCTAGTAAAGCACTTATCGAGTGGTTCATCGCCTTGAGATAAATCAAGAACGGTTTACCCGATTTCGGTGCAACGAGAACAGGAGGATTCGCCAGATACGTTTTGATATCTTCGAATGCTTTTTGGCAGGCGTCGTCCCAGATGAATGACCCTTTCTTGTTCAGCTTAGAGAATGGTTGGCACTTCCCAGAGAGATTTGAGATGAACCGCCTGATGTAAGCTAAACGCCCTTGCAATCCTCTGAGCTCCCTTAGATTTCTAGGGGGTTGCAGTTCATGTATCGCCTTCACCTTATCAGGATCGATATGTATACCTTTAGTGGTGACGACGAATCCAAGGAATTTTCCACTGGACATTCCAAGGAAGGATTTAGTGGGGTTCATCTTCAATCAATGACTCCGCATAAGATCGAACATCGTCTTCAAGTCCTTGATGTGATCTTCTTTGTTACGGATTTTTACAACCAAATCATCAACATAGCATTCGACTGTTTTCCTGAGATGTTCTTAGAAAATCTTAGTCATTGCTCGTTGGTACGTAGCGCCTGCATTCTTAAGACCGAAAGGCATCACCGTGTAGCAAAAGACACCGAGGGGCGTTCTGAACGCTGTATGCTTCTCGTCATCTGGGTGCATCTTGATTTGGTTATATCCTAAAAAACCATCCATAAAAGACATTCTCTCAAACCCACATGTATTGTCGATAATGACATCTGTGATTGGGAGAGGAAAGTCGGTATTCAGGTCCCTGAAGTCAATGCAAATCCTGATTTTACCGTTCTTCTTCATGACTGGAACAATATTGGCTAACCAGTCGGGATGTTGCTCTTCTCGGATAAATCCTGATTCGATCAACTTTTTAACCTCTGCCTCAATGGCTTCCATAATCTGCGGACGAAACCGTCTTTGCTGTTGTTTGACAGGTTTGGCATCCGGCTTGATATCGAGGCGGTGCATTGCCACATTGGGATCGAGCCCGGGCATATCTTCATAGTTCCATGCGAAGACGTCAATATATTCCCTGATGAGAGCAATTAATTCCTCTTTCTCATCTGGGGGAAGACTATCGCTGATGAATATAGGCTTTGGGTTGGCCTCATCACCCATGTTAACTTGGACTATTTTATCTTCAGTGGGGGGTTCTCTCTGTTCGAACCTATCACCATACTGCATGTTCAGGTGATGAACTCACGGGTCTTCCCATGTTGGTATTTGATCGTCGTCTTCCATTGTGTACGGATCAGCTGTAGCCATGTTCGCCATTAGGGCTTTGAAAGCTTCCCCCAGACTTGTATCAGAATCCCATTCCGAGGCATCTGATGAATTTCCATCTTTGTATTGCTTAGATGATTGGTCATTGATTAACCAGCAGCATTCGTCTTCTGAAGAAGATTCATACCCTACCCCTCGTCCGTATTTATAATAGTCATCGGGTTTCCCTTTTGGCACATATGCCGCTTTGGCTGGAGTACGAGGACCTCGATCGAAGTATAGACCTTCTCCGAGTGTGAAATCATATCCCTGTTTTTCCATGAGCTTGCGCGCTTCCGGACTATACTTAGATAAATGTCGGCCAGGTTTGTCATCATCCTCATCCTCCCTTAAGAAATGATCTGGGGACGACCAGGGTTGTTCCGAAAGAATGCTGGAGGCGTTCCTTTGTTACATAGGATGATCGAAGTGGCATATGCAAATCAGGATTATCGTACAACTCTTTTATCACATCATCAAGAGACAGGGAGTACTCTAAATCGTTATTTATTTCATTATTGGCAAGTTACCAGTTACAACTGCCCTCTGACGATTGTTCATCGTCAAGGTTGATTACCAATGGTACAATGTCGTTTAAAACATAACCTCCATTGTAATCAAATCCGGCTTCGGTATCAGCTTCTTCTCCGCTGTCCGTGCCATGGGCCGATGATTCAGTATCGGATTCGTTACCATAAAGGAGAGAATCAGTGAAATAATTCTCATACCCTTTGAATGGTTGCTTATCCGCGACCACCGTCCTAACCTTATTATCAGTGTCGACATACTTTAAACACTGATGGAGTGTGGAGGGAATTATAACATTACTATGGATCCAAGGCCGACCCAATAGTAAGTTATATGAAGTTTCAGCATCGATCACATAACATGTGACTTCTGTCTTCAAATCTCCCATTTGACACTTTATCCGGATTTTACCTAAAGGTCTTGACCCGCTGGTATTGAACCCGTAGATAACAGTGCCTGTGGACGCCAACTTGCTAACTGGAATGCCGAGGAAATGCATCAAGCGAAGCGGTATAATACTCACAGCAGAACCCGGATCCACTTAGATTCGGTTGACTTTGCTGGAGCCAATGTACCCGATGAAATATAGCGGTCGATCGTGGTTCGAATTCTTTGTTTGCATATCCTCTTTGGTGAAAGTAATGCAAGGAAGGTTCTTAGTCGCTATATTGCATTGTTGACTCAGCGGTTCTGGCTCTTCAGGCACCGGCTTGATTTGAGTCAGAAACACCTCTGAATTGGCCAAAGCTTCTTGCAAGGCCTCCCTAGTTTCCTTGGACAACCGCAGCAACTCATACATCGTTATCCGTGCTGGAATGTTGGCTAGTTGAGCCATTATATCGAAGACTTACGGAGTCTTCGAGCTTTCCGGTTTGTCTCTTCCAATCGGGCGACTGAAATGTGACTGCTTCGGATTCTGAACCTCCTGGGGGTTCTTCTCTTTCGGTTTATTCACCGGCTGTCGTCGAGCCTCTTCGCCCAATGTAGGACTCGTAATCACCCCCATCTCCGTGAGAGTTTTGGCTGGTCCCCGTTTATTCACCCCCTGCTCACTAGGTGGTGGATAATTATAGTGATACTCATTTCCGCTTCTAGTGGCGAAGACTTCTTGTTCTTCTTCGGAGAGCGGGAAAGTAGGAGCTTCATCGCCATCCTCCTCGAAGATTGCGGATGTAGCATTGCAGGACTTGCCTTTACTCTTTCTTCTCGAGGAAGTCGCCCACTGTTCGTCTTTAATAAGATCGGGATGAACCCATAGGATTTCGTCATTTGGGGCTGTATGTGGCACAAGTCCTTTTTGGCGCTGTCCATGTGGGTCATCGTTCACTGTCTTCATTCCTACTTTGGTGATGCGCTCTGGTTTGAACCATGTTGTGGGCACCGATCCAAAGCTGATTGACACCGCATTTGCTCTAACATTTTTGGCAGGCTTTGGGGTTATGACGCCCACATCAATTAATGCCTGGATCTTATCCTTGAGGTGGAAGCATGACTTCGTAGGGTGGTGGACCGCTCTATGGTATGCGCAATACTTCGGATCCGTCACTTTGCTAGCCCCCTCTTGATCCACGATCGCTGGCAGCTGGATTTTGTTATTCTCCAACAGGTACTTAAAGATGCCGGGAACTTCGTCATCTTTGAAGGAATACACTTTAGGAAACCTCGGCTCCGAAGATTTCTGCTTCTGAGGCCGTTGTTGCCATTGCCCCCGAGATTGTTGTGGTGCTTGTTGCTGCGGCTGGTGCTTAGGTTGCAATTGGAAAGTTTGATTAGCATCAACTGCATTAGCATTTTCTCCTAAGGAATCGCTCAGCCTGCTCCCCTCGGACCTTCAGATCCTTCCAGGTTTTGGACGGTGCTGTCCCCATTGCTTCCAACACGTCCAGTGCGAGGTTGTTGTGGCAAGTCTGGAGAATAAACTCCTCAGTGATCGGGTCCCGGTAGTTCATCGCCTTGTTCCGGAACCTTTTGACGAAGGTGTCAACTAATTCCCTGTCTTTTTATTTCTCGTCAAGCAACGACCCGATGGATATCTCGGTGTCATCGTCGAAGAAGTTAGCGAGGAATTTAGTCTCCATGTCGTCCCAGCTATTCACGCTTCCTGGCTTGAGGCGACGATACCAATCAAAGGCGGCTCCACGAAGAGTACCAACGAAGGACCATACCATCAGAGGCTCATTACCAGAGATAACCCCCAGGTACGATTTGAAGTAAATCAAATGCTGAGTGGGTGAACCCATCCCATTAAACGGTGTGAAGTTAATTAGATTGAACTTCGCCGAATATGGGATCGATTCCTATTCTCTTGGGTATGGACAAGGAATGCCTGTTTTCTTCATCTTTTGAGCGGAAATCAATGTATTGATTTTGCTCTCGAGGTTTTTGATTTTCAAGCTTTCACCTGTGTTTTCACTAGCATTCTCGTTACCACCCCCTGCATTGATGGGAGGATTATTGGCATTATGAGTCTCATTTGTATTTGTGCCCTCATCTTCCAGATTAACCTGGTTACGACGACTTGGCTCGCCTTGCTGGTTCGTCAATGCTTGGATTTGTTGGTCATGCATTTCTCTCATGTTCTGCATGACCATCTGCATTTCGAACCTGAAGGCCTCCTGTTGTTTAGCCATGGCCTCTTCAAGCATCTTGGCCACTTGTTCCGCACTTATCATAAGTGCCTCGTGGGGTTGTCCCTCGCTGGATATCGTATTATCTGATGCGACCGCGGAGCCGGCATCAGATTCTTCATCTTCTGAAGGTAGTCTTGTCCGAACCCTACTATAAGTTGATCGTTTGATGGTTTCGGACTACAGACGGGTTATACGCCGGGGCGCTTTCAGAATCGAGTCGAGATTATCCTATGCCGATGTCCCCTTGCTGGTCATGTTAGTGGTGACCCTCGGAAATTCTCTATCTTCGACTACTCTTCTTCTTTGTCGGAAACGCCTAGGTCTTGGTTCTGGCGTTTTGGCACTGAGCCTTTCGAAAACCGAAACTCTTTCAGGGACCGCCTTGATGCAGTTGCACTCAGACAATACTGCCCGAATGAGTTTGGAACAGGGGCATTGAGTTTCCAGTCCTCGGGGACTCCTCTTCCTGGTTTTACTCGTACCCCCAACACGATAGTACAATTCGTCTGCTTGACCTATCGTGTGTTGGCACTACTTCTCAGGTATAACATTATCGTCATCAGATGATAATGTTTCCTTCTGAGGGTGAACTGCCTTCTTTGGGCCTTCAAGAGTCACGCGCCTCGAAACATGCCTTTTTGGGCGTGAATTCTCAGCGGGCTCCTGGACTTCGATGCGCAAATTAGCACGCGCAGCTACCGTGAACTCCTTGTCATGTTGAAGGCGGCGGTGACCCCCAGCATGTTGAGTCGTTCGGGGCTTCTTCATCGGGCCCAAACGTTCTTGGACTGGAGCTTTGCCTCTCTCATCGGGATTTAGACCGAGGCGCTCCAAGACTGACTTTCTCCTTCGAGATGATTCCGCGGGATCTCTCGGAGAAGCTATTGGAATTACCGATGACTTTGGTCGGCTCGCCGGAGGTTGAACCTGCTTCGAAGGCTGCACTGATTGTGCCTTAGTCTGAATTGCCGCTTCAGACTTCGGCCTCCAGACTTGGCGGGTTGGTGGCGGCTTCTTTGCCACTTCCTTCTGTAGCCTTCTACGGGCTTCCTGGATTTGAGCCCGTGCTTGCGCTGATAGTGCGTGGCGCTT
>NC_033798.1:17247025-17256337 GCF_001876935.1 Asparagus officinalis | reverse complement strand
TCAATGGGATGTTCAATTATCAATGTAGGAACTGAGTTTGTGGACTTAAAATCTTGCTCAAGTTCAGCGACTCGGCGAGCTCTGACAGCATTATCATATTGCTTAACAAAATCATGTAACTCGGTATTTACATTCACAGAATGATCAAAAAAAGCATTAATTCCCTCACTCCGCTGAGTAGATGTCATTCCTGCAGTAAAAGTGTCTTTAAGATACACTGGAGCCCAATGATCTCGATGATTGTATAAATTTACTAACCAACTCCTTTTATCTGCACCATATTTGTCCCTCATTTCTTCCCAACGCTTTTCAAATTTTTCTTCCGATTTACTCCAATACCATTTGTTATACTTTACACCAACATCCTCACCATAATCATTATGCATTGATTGAAGATTTTGTAAGGCATTCCTACGAAGGTGCCAAGAACAAAAGCGATGGCGAGTTTTAGGAAAAACTTTGTAAATAGCACCACACATAGCTTTATCTTGATCAGTGATGATTGTTACTGGTGCTATACCCGACATACATTTTAACCATTGGCTAAATAACCATATAAACGTCTCCTCCGTTTCATCGGCCAGTAACGCACACCCAAATAGAGTAGACTGTCGATGATGGTTAACGCCCGTAAATGGTGCAAACGGCAATTTTAAATTGTTCGTTCTATATGTAACATCAAAGCAAACAACATCTCCAAATTGCAAGTAAGAAGTCCTCGCCCTACCATCCATCCAAAAAACACTTCTCATCGTCCCATCATTTTCTAAATCAAGTGCGAAGTAAAATTGAGGATCAGATACCTTTTTCTCTTGAAATTGACGAACTATGTTCACGCACTCATGGCCGACGTTGTTTCTTCGTTTAAGTCTAAGTTGTGCTTGGCATTCTTGTTGAGTGAGAGAGCCTTGTTCATTGCCATGAGCAACGTCTACAACCTTACAAATGGCAGAAGGCCGTAAACCTTGATTGTCAAGAGTATCTATCAACCTTTTTGTCGATTGAGCTCGATGAAGTGTCCGATGTGAGTAGTGCTTCTTTACCCGAGTTGGGGTGGTTAATGGATGACCATTATGCTTACTGTTTAACTTTCGGACCACCCATTTTTCAGTGCTTCTATCAAGTCCAATAACCATCCTTGCGTTGCATCCACATCTTGTATCGAACTTTCGAATTACATTCCGACCATCTTCTCTTTTATCTTTTAAAGATTTAAAGCCTTCTTTGTCACATACAAATATTCTAGATAGGATTGCATCTTTCTTTCTCGACCAAGCTGTGTGACCCTTGCGAACACCAAATCCCTTAAGTCTGGCGTATGCATTGTAGAAATTATAAGCTTCCTCATGAGTAGAGAACTCCATTCCGATATATGGATCAACGCTGTTTAAATTATCTTCACCATTTTCAACGCCCATAAGCTCATCACCATTCTCCTCATGCTCGGATGCCTATAAAAATAGAGAAACAAAACTCATGCTAAAAGACAACTATTTTGGTATATGTCATTAGTTAGTAGTACACTATAAACAATAAGATATTATCACCTGAGGGGGAAGCCATGTTGTAGATAGTAGATCATGGTCCTGGCTTTTATCTTCTTCCATTGTTGCCTCACGTGAGAGAATTGGTGGAGTGTCTATACAAGCTATCAAATTATCACATATAAGAAGTTCAAAATCGCTCAAAAAACGTCATCAAGTTGATCTTTCAATTTCACTAAACAATTTCTAAACGATAGTTTAAACCAAATTTAAAGTTTATATCCAATTTAACAATACATGGCAAAAATAGCTCTAAATTATCCGGCTCGTAGCCATAGAGTGAGTGCTGCAAACCAAGTAATGTATGAGCTGAAATTAAAAGGAAGAAGATAGATCCAAGGAATATGCATGAGGGAAGATAGAACCATCATGAAATCCACTAGATCTAACAGGAACGCCAACTAGAACTAACATGCCTTGTAATAGAACTAACATCATCTCCATTAGAGCTAACATGCATCCGGGTAGCATTAACATGCATTTCAGTTAAAACTAACACGTTAATTTAGAGCTAGCTAACATGCATTTCAGTTAGAACTAACACGTTAATTTAGACCTGATGCCTTACCTCGGTGGAGGCGAGCTCGACAGCGGCGAAGTGCGATGAGCCGGCGGCAACACTGAGCGGGGACGGCAAGCGCAGGCTGCGGCGATTTCGTGAGGTGGAGAGGAGGGGGGAGGTGATGGCGAGGATGACGTCGAGGGCTTGATCGATCTCCGGAGGCGGCGATGAACCTGAGGGCTGAGCTCGAATGCCGTCGGAGGCGTGGCTGATGACGAGGGGTGAGCTCGATGGCGAGGACGAGTAGACGGCGATGACCCGGCGGCGACGCTCAGCTGCGGTGATCTCGGGCGCTGGAGAGGAGGAGGGGAGGTGATGGCTAGGGCAAGGGGACGGCGGCGACGCTGATCGGGGACGTCGAGACACAGGCCGAGCTTGGGCGCCGGCGCTTTCGGGCGGTGGTGAGGGGGAGGAGGTCGGTGATGGCGACCGAATGCGCGATCTTGAGCCGGCGGCGACGCTGATCGGGGGCGGCGAGCTCCGGCGGCGATTTCGGGCGCTGGAGAGGAGGAGGCGGGAGGTGATGGCGCGATCTGGGCGGGAGAGATGAGAGAGGGGTAGGGATTTTGGGGGGATGAGATTTTCAACGAAGGGCTCAGATCTCTCTGAGGGATTTTGAATAAACGACCCAGATCGCGCATCCTCAGATGACAGCCTACAGAGTCACCGCAGATTCACATGACCCATATATATATGATTCAAAATCTTAATTTTGATTATCTGATCTGATATGATATTATTGTATATGATTAGCTGCATTGATTGTTCCATGTTGTGTTTGAGAACCCTTAGTAGTTCATGACTTAGTGGCCTCGTGCGTCATGAACAGACTTAGTGACACGTGTGTGTGTGTTGACTGAGTTTAAGTGGTGAACCCGAGTTTCAATGAGGATTATGATTAATTTAGAAAAACGAAAAGAGTTGGGATGGGGAAGTTAATGTTCAAATGATCGGATAAGGCTGTTGATGTATCTTCCAGGCCGCACCAGAGACCTGTTTCGTCCTGGGGTTGGTTTGATGGACCAAGTGACCTGTTTCGCCACTTGGATCCGTGACCTGTTTCGTCACCTGAGCTTTGCCTGAGTCCGGACCGGGCCGAGATCGGATTGCGTGTAGTCCTCTAGCCGCCTGTTTCGCGGGATTGGATGCGCGTAGGGGATTTGTGAACAGCCAGTTATCCGGTGATAGGAGCGTTGACTCTGTGTGAGATGTGACCAGTGAACTGTTATAGTATGGCTAGTTACTTGACCTTGTTTCTATGCTAGGTATGACTTTTTGTAAGATACGGATCAGTTGTATTATCTTTTCATACATAGATCGGGATTAATATTTTAATTATCTACAATTTGAGACATATGATATATACATGAGGGTTTCCTTGTTTGGATTATTTCGCTCGACGTACTACGTCTCATGTTGTAGATTTTTAAGTATTAATTCCATCTAGTTGTATGACTTTGTGACTTGTATGATTGTTCTGATCGCTAGTTGCATGACCTCGTTACCTGATCGATTTTGGATGCTTTAAGATTATCATGTTTTAGTAGTGTTTTCATGTTGATTTGTGGATTTTAGTTGTACGTTCTTTTGTTGTTTCTGTTGTCGTATCGTTTTTCGCATTGGATTTCCGTTCGTTCTATTTTCTTTGTGGGGTCGGGTCTTGCCGTGCGCCATGTACCTGACGTACACCTATTTTCTCTGGTGTACGTCAGACTTAGAGGAAGAATAGGTTTAACAAGAGCCAGAGGATTCTCAGCAGGAGTGCCTAGCGGATGGAGCAGAAGAAGAAGCCGAAGCTTAGACATTCCTTTCAGTTTGTTTTGTAGCACTTTCATATCCTTTTGTTCAGTGTATTATTACATTCTCCAGTATCTCATTCGGATAGTTTTTGTATAAGGGCACGTTTGACCCGAATATTATGTCTCAGATGTTATTCATTGTGATATGTATTTCTTCATTCTGAGTTTGTCTATTATATTCTTGCTGATTGTGATCGTTGTGATATGTATTTCTTCATTCTGAGTTTGTCTATTATATTCTTGCTGATTGTGATCGGGGACCTGTGCCTTCGTTTGTATTTCTTGACGCTTAGCGTATTAGATTGAGAAGACGGGGTCTAGCACTTATCTCTTCTCAGTCTAATACGTCGCGGGCTTGTTCACGATCCGATTCCAGGGTATTTTGGGAAGCGGGGCGTGACACATGAACAGTTGGTTAATCACAGCTGAATGTTCAGTGAAAAAAATAATTACAACGGAGGACTTACAGGCTCTGCGATCGCTGTTATGATGCGTCCAGGTGCAACGAAATTCGTTTGAATATTGCCTCTTTGCACAGGCCCCTTTTTTTTGTCAACTGATTGTATGCACCCAATGGCATGTTTGGTAACCGGTATTTGATTTAAAATTCTGGAATTTGGTCAATTCTAGTTTTTGGATTCAGAAGAATTTGGGATCCGAGAATTGACCCAATCCCACTCACATTTTAACATCATAATGGACCCAGAATTCTAAATCTCTACTAGAACCATTCATCTTGCCTACCATTTTCTTAAGGCATCGGGTGTAGACAGTATCTCCTCAACTTGTGGGCAAATTGTTCTAGATGAACTAATCCTTTATATTTAGCAACCAAAGCGTAAAACAACCACCAAAAAAAAACTCTAAATTGTCAAATTGGTATTTTTAACAAAACATGCTTTCCCATAGGGTATTTTTTATTTTCTCCAGCAATATTAAGACACTGATATTGAATTTCAGCTTTCAATAAGGGGGTGTTCGGTTCAATTTCTACAAATTATATTATTGGAAATGTTTTCCACCCAAAATATGATTTCCTTGTATTTCTTAAAAAAATTATAGGAAAAGTTTTGAGAACTCAAAATGTACCAATTTTCTTATTTTTTTACTTTGCTTGTTTGGTTGAAAACAATAAAATAACCCATAACTTTATAGAAAATAGCAAGATTTCCTATAATTTGTAGAAATTGAACCAAACACCCCCTAAATTTATAGAAAAGTGTCAGCTTTATAGAAAAGTGTCAATATGGTGTCAGACTTCTGGGTGATTTCCGTCCATTTTGAAAGAAATTTGATTTCTGTAAATTTTGGTATTTTTTTGTACTTTACAGAAAACATTTCTCTAAATTTTTTTGAACCAAACACAGTTTACGGAAATCTACAGAAAATTTTTAATTACAGAATTGTTATTGACAGACATTTTAAGAAACCTTTTCTATAAATTTGTGCAACCAAACACCCCCAAAGAGTGAAGAATCTGGTGCGAAAGCATCATGTGACCTTTGTAGGCCCTACTAAACGCTTATGTGACTGTGGCTTAATATATGGTAAGAATAAACGATGATTATAATAGTTCGAAATTTGTAATATTTGTGTAGATTTGTAAGCTCCGAAATTTTTTCTAGTTTAAATTGAGAATAAATATTGATGAAGGTTTCACAAGAAGTTCACATGACAGTCACACGAGACTTTACGCCCGATTGCGAGCAAAAATTCAGTATTAATGCCTTAATATTGATGGAGAAAATAAAAATACCACATTGGAAAGTCTGTCTTACTAAAAGTACCAACCTAATAACTTAGAGTGGCTTTTTTTTAGGGTTTTTCTATAGAGTGTCCATGGGCACTCTATAAGAGATGAGAGAGATAGAGAGAGATGATTGGGGAGGGGATCCCAATGCAAATCAGGTGGGCCCCTCCTCAATCATCTCTCTCTATCTCTCTCCTTTTATATAGAGTGCTCATTGGCACTCTATAGAAAAACCCTTATTTTTTAATATCGTTGGTGGCTAAATAAAGGGTTAGTTCATCTAGAATAATTTGCCAAAAATTGAGGAGATATTTACGATACTGCCTGCACCCGATACCTTAAGAAGAGGGTAGGCAAGTTGACATACAAGGAACGCCGATTCGAAGTTAGTGGACATGATCGACATATACTCCTCGGCCATGGAGTCAATAGCTTTCTTGTCAATTGCTGTTCCAGCCTTATTATCCTAGAGAGGGACAACAAAAATTTATTAGTCTATGGAGTTTGAGCAAAAATAAATTCAAAATAAAATTTGCCTAAGTACTTACGAGAATATTGAGCTTCCCGTGGAATGCTAAAGAAACCTTCTCCATTAGTTTCTCTCGTGGAATGCTAAACAAGGTAGATCGAGCAGATACATCACGAACAGAACCTATAAGACACTATGGTTTGATTTCTCCCACTCTAGGAGACGTTTGTTGAGCTCCGTTTCGTTTCGAGAACATGTGTACACTGCAGGATTTTCCCTCTTATGTAGGTTGCATAGATGTACGTAGGATGATTTCATGAAGGATAAAATCCAACCAAAATTTCTATAGGATCGCACTCGCGCATGAATTCGTTGAGGATATCAGACTGAAATCACAAATCCGATGCCTCTTTCCTTGTTTGGTGGAACTAAGTTTGTTCTCCTCAGGAGCATCTACCTTGTTCTCCACTTATACAATACAAACAACAGTAGAGAATGTTAACGCAAAAAAATAGATTTCACCATTAATACCTGCAAAGTGAAATGATGCCGACATTTTTCTAAAGAAAAGGATTTCTACCGACATGGGACCTTATTAGTAGATACTGACGTACGTTCAACTATATTTTGATACCATTTATTGAGAATTAGGTAGCATGGCAAAAGTCCGCAACCAGTACGGAGCATTAGAGCTATTACCAGAATAAAAGTTCATACAGAAGAAAAGAATACAATACTAAGAGTTTTATCCTTGGGAAAAGGAGAATACACTAGAACTTCTCTTTTCTTGTCCCTTGCTGACTTCTTTTTTTTTCAATGAAAAATGCTTTTATTCATTTACCAAAATATGGAAATTATGTACATCACTCTATCAACATTGAGATAACTAAGCTTCTAAAAGAAAGCTATCAAAATTACAAAGATATTATCCAATCCCTATATTCATCTAAGATAGAACTATTTAGGCATATAGTTAAGATATCAATTTTGATATCCTTAAACAATTGAACAACACTTTTAACCCTTTGCTGAAAAAATCTGACATTTCTTTCTATCCACAACCTGTACACAGCAGCCGCAAGAGCCATCCTCTTCACATTTGTTTTGAATCCATTCCCTCTCTGTTTACTGTTAAACCAATTCATAAGTAAGTCTCATTCACAAGTTTGTCAGTTCATTTTGAGCCAGTCCATGATGGTTAACCACACATCCCTTGAATATGAGCAATCAAAGAACAAGTGGTTTCTGCTCTCAGAAGCTGCACCTGCACACAATAGGCAAGCATTTGTGTTTATGGCTCCTCTTCTCAGCAATATGTCCTGTGTAAATAATCTATTCTGCATCGCAAGCCACAACACAAATAAGTGCTTCGGAAAATTCAACTTCCCCCACACTGTGTTGTACCAGGGAACAATATGTGAAACAGGGGAAAAAACAGTGTAAACTGCTGATAACTGCATTTTAGAGTTCTTATAGCAAGTACTGAGAATTTGTTTCAAGTTGTCAATCCCTCCAGTAACATTCAAAGGTTTATCCCTGCACTTAATCAGCTGCCTCCACATCCAAGAGTCCCCTTTTTTAGCCATTACATGCCATATATCCCTATACTTTAAGTAGTTCCCATGGATCCATTTCACCCATAAAATTTCCTTGTTAACATGAATATACCATAGGCTCCTCAAAGCTGAAGCCAGATTCCATATAGATGCAGAGAAACTCCCGATCCACCATGTTTTTCCCCATAACATAGCTTATCCCATGAAACCAATGGGGTTCTAAAAGAAATTTCAGACTTCCCTTATAAGAATTTCCTGCACAACTCATCTATCTTCTGTGTAACCTTTACAAGAAGAATGAAATTAGATGTCCAATAATTTTAAACACCTAAGATCACATTTTTGATCACTTGAAGCCTCCCTGCATATGATAGGTTACTTGTCTAAGCCACTTCTGAAACCGACATGAGATTTTATCCAATAATGGATTGCAATCAACATATGTTAACCTCTTACAGATGAGAGGTACTCCCAGATACTTAAAGGGGAGAGACCCTTTTGAAAAACCCAGTATATTTTTAATTTCTGATTTGGCAGTATCATTCACACCTCCAAAGTATATAGAGCATTTGCTCAGATTAGCTTCCAGTCCAGTAGTATCACTAAAATCCTTCACACATTGCAAAGTATATAGAGCATTTGCTCAGATTAGCTTCCAGTCCAGTAGTATCACTAAAATCCTTCACACATTGATATAGTTTCTGGATTGAATATAAGTCCCGCTTCCAGTCCAGTAGTATCACTAAAATCCTTCACACATTGATATAGTTTCTGGATTGAATATAAGTCCCATTTGGCAAAGAGAAGCAGATCATCCGAAAATAGTAGATGGGATATTTTGAGCTTACCACACATTGGGTGATATCTGAACAATCAATCCTCCTTTAAAAGCTCTAATTTCCTGGATAAGTATTCCATCCCCAAGATGAAAAGATATGGTGAAAGGGGATCTCCCTGCCTTAAGCCCCTCTTACCATCAAAAATAGCCATGAAGTGATCCATTAAGAGATATAGAAAATCTAGGGGAAGAGATGCATGCCATGATCCATTTAATCAACACTCTAGGAAATCTCAGCCCTTCAAGCATTTTCCTCAAAAAATTCTAGTTGATTGTATCAAAAGCTTTTCTAATATCAATATTCAACATAACCCTTGGTGAAATCCTCTTCCTACTATAGCTTTTAGCAAGCTTATGAGCCAAGGAGATGTTACTGGTAATTTGTCTACCTTTGACAAATGCACTTTGTGCTTCATTCACTATGCTCCATATGATTGGTCTAATCCTATTGCTGACTTCTATAGATCAATAGATGTACAAAATGTTGTCTGCGTGAAGAGTGTTACTAAAGCCTAGAGATATCTTTTCTCATCTCGTCACTTCCATTATTTAGATCTTAAACGCGGACTGAAGCCGTAATGGTGGTTACCTGCAAAATGCAAAAAATTGTTGGGGTTTTTTTGCAATTCTAATTTTTATCGTGGGTTTCGTGTGATTTTAGAAGTAACTCGAGGTTTATTGTAAAATGCTGAACGTTCATGAAGGTTTAGTGTAATTTATCCTTTTGACTTATGCTATATTTATCTATATATTAAAGTTATTTGACCTTGCATTGTAGCAGGGCAGTGTAGCCT
>NC_033798.1:17221452-17246025 GCF_001876935.1 Asparagus officinalis | reverse complement strand
AACGAATCTTTCACATCGTCGAGTTAACATTACACTTCTGACGATCATCATCCCCACAGAGTATGCATTAAACTCGCATTACTCCCAATTAGTATCAAAATTCATCGCTTCTGATGATAAGCTCACTTAGCAATTCTCCCCAGCGAGACGCTAGTCCCCAAAATCTTGTTCAAATCACAAGTACAAAAATCCTGTCACGTTAACACTAAACCTCTGACAAAATCCACTTATCAATCCTCTTCAATAGGATGATAAGTCCACAAAGTTGCCCTGATCGCAACATTTCACACCTCTGACAATCGACTTATCAATCCCCTTCAATAGGATGATAAGTCCACGAAGTTGCTCCGATCGCAACATTCTTTCCTGTCACGTTAACATCACACCTCTGACAAAATCCACTTATCGACTCTCCCCAATAGAGCGATAGGTCTTCAAAATTGCCCCGATCGTAATATTCTTCTTGTCACGTTAATATCACACCTCTGACAAAATCAACTTATCGACTCTCGTCAACAGAGCGATAGGTCCTCAAAGTTGCTCCGATCGCAACACTTTCCACTTATCGACTCTCGTCAACAGAGCGATAGGTCTATAAAATACTGTTAGGTTAACATCACACCTCTAACAGTCAAACCCCCCCAATGAACTTGTTAATCCTTTTTCAACAAGAATAGCAAGTTATCATTATAAAATCCCCAGCGGATTAATTATTTTCTGGAACTATCCTAGTGATAATAAAGAAAGTTTTTGAATTTCACTTTAGGTGAAAATTCATGCCAAGTTAATACCATACCTCTGGCACTTCCAACTTTCTTTCGGTGTTTCAAGCCACACAGGAAGAAACGACACCAAAAATCCATGCATTCACGCATGGGGGACTTTATCTCGATCCCTAATTAGAGATAAGTCTACGCCTAACACGCGTTGCCGGTTAATCTTTCACCGTGAAAAAGACACCAGGATTCATGACTGGGGGAATTTATCTCGATCCCTAATTTGAGATAAGTCTACATCTAACACATGTTGCCGGGTAGCCTATTCCCGTAATATCCATTAGCTTAATGGATGTGAGCCGAGACTTGAAACGAATAAGCTGAAGACAAGTCTCAAAGACTTAGTCAAAAATGCACGGAAGCCACTTTCATGTCTTAAGTCAAAACGTTGAGGTCAGACCCGCGATGCAAAAACCAAACGCTTAGGTCAGACCCGCGATGCAAAAACCAAACGCTTAGGTCAGACCCGCGATGCAAAAACCAAACGCTTAGGTCAGACCCGCGATGCAAAAACCAAACGCTTAGGTCAGACCCGCGATGCAAAAACCAAACGCCGAGGTCACACCCGTGTCTCAAGTTCAAAATGCAGGGTCCACCCCCACATTCCAGAAGCAGGATTATGGCGCATACCTTCACACAGGTCCTACGTGCAAATCCCTTCAACCAAGATGCCTTCGAAGCAAGTGCAGAGAACAAATCCTTTACCACAAGGAATCAACAGCTCCAAGATCAGAGTTGAGATCCAAAGTATTCCGAAAATTCGTCCCAGTCAACCGCGAACTTTCGAAAACTTTGGAGGGGGTTCTGTAGGCTGTCTAAAAATCACAATAGATAGCTGATCCCCATCAAACACCGATGATGGAAGTTACAATCTGACGACTTCCAGAAGGCTACAATTTGAAGACTTTCACGTAGATCGCTGAAGGTTACAATCTGACGACCTTCACGACAACCGATGAGAGCTCTAGTTTAATAGCCTTCACCATCAACATCGAGAGTTACAATCTGACGACTCTTGCATATCAAAGAGCTAAAGTAAAGATTACAAAATGACGATCTTTGCAACGCTTCGACAGAAAGAGACTACAAATCGACGGTCTCTTCAAATCAAGACGTGGAAGTCCTCCCCGCGTACCAGCATCAAGATGCGCCGCGTTCATAGCCACGAACGCAGTTCAAATGCAGCTCTAAAAGTTGCAAACGCAGCTTAAATCGCCACTGGACGCAGCTCTATTCGCTGCCCGACGCAGCTCAACATCGCTGCACAACGCAGCTCTATTCGTCGCCCGACGCTGCTCAACGCAGCTCCAAGCGCTGCCCAACGCAGCTCTATACCGCTGCCAAACGCAGCTTTCATCCGCTGCAAACGCAGCTTCCAATCACTGCGTTCAAGCTTCCAGACACTGCGTTTGGACACAGAATTCATGCCAGAATGCAGGATCTGCGTTTGACTCGTTCAAACACGAGTTGAACGGTTTCAAAACCGTTTCCCACGATCTGAGGGGATCACAACTCCATTAGCCCCACTTAGGAGCGAATTAAGGAGGTGGTTACACCCCTTAATCCCCTATAAATAACAACAAACTCAACAGAGTTAAGGATGAGATTTTTGATAATCAGATCAGGGCTGGATCTTTCGAGGCGGTCGGTTGGAACTTCTTGGCAGCGAAAAGAGGATCATTCATCCTTCGGTTGGAGCTTTGGAGATCGGCAATAAGATCTTCTTCATCCTTGGTTTACAACCGACTTTCGGTTAAATCAACTCTTTCATAGAGTTTTAAACTCGTTCAGAGTTCTCCACAACGTCAAATCGTGAAGAGAAGACTACGTTCCAGTGAAACAAGACATCGGATCGTCAACGAGAAGCAAACTCGACACGAGCATTCGAGGGAGGCATCTCATCGCCACCGTGAAGAACCCAGAATTAAACAAAGGAGAGGATCCAGATCATTCTCTTCTCTTTTGTAATCAGGAAATCCAATTGTAACTGAGATTAAAGGAATACAAATCAATTTTCCTTCATTTCTTTTACTGCAAATTTTCCACCAAACAGCCACGGTCGACCGTCAAGCTGAAAATTCCCACGGTCGACCACCATGGTCGACCGTCGAACTCTCTGGAAGTTTTCTCTGCTTTGATGACCTTCACGGTCGACTGCCGCACTGTCAAATCTGCTCCAAGGGCTAGTTTCCAGAGCCGTTATTAAGCTGATTTTTTGGTCTTTTCTTGGCTTTCTCTTGGCTTTGGGGTTTCATATAAATACCCTCTTATACCTTAGTTTTTAGTAAGCAATCCAAGAGGATTAACAAAGTTTTAATCAAGGGTTTAAGTTTGTTTAAAGTGTGTTTATAAGCTTTTAAGCATTTGAGTGTTTCGGTTTTGTGAATCAATTCCACAAGAGCTTGAGGAGATCATCTATTGAAGTTTGAACTTCCAACTATTCTCCCTCCACCTCTTGATCTATTAAGAAGTTTTCTAAACTCTTATCTAGCTTTACATTTGCTTAGTTATTTGATTATCATTCTTTAAAGCTAGTTTTTATATTGAGTTTAGATTTGATTTTATTTTCTCTTTGTTTACACACACACAACCATTGAGCTTATTGTATTTACATTCATACTATAATTGGGTTGTGGGATTGTGTAACTTAGAGAGTGAGCTTATAATTCGTTCTCATCCATTATAGAGAACAAACACTTTGTATTGTGCTTAATTGTGAGATCACTTTGTAATACACTTGTACACCGAGGGAAGTGTGTGGCGAGAGTCGGGGATCGTCCCAAGAGAAGTGGTGTCGGTTGACGAACCTAGGGAGATGTTGTATCCGAGCACTTAAGGGAGACACGTCTAGTTCAACACTTGAGAGGGTATAGAGTGGGATTTGAAGAGTGTGAGTTGTAGAGTTTTCGGTTAGCTAGAAAACCGAGTGTGTAGAAGTTCCGGCTTCCAAACCGGATTATGATAGTGGGTTTCTCCCCGGGAGTGGGGAGCGGAGACGTAGGACGGAAGGTCCGAACTCCGTAATCATTTGAGGGTGTTTGAATTTGTCATTGGCGCATTTGCTTATGCATTTATCTTATATCACCAATTGCCTATTACTCTTGTTTATTTTGCCCTATCACATTTGTAGTTTGATTATATCACCCTTGTGTTAGTTTATATATCCTTGCATATATTTTTATCATATAGGATATATCTCATTGTTCATATTGCTTATCCTAGCTCATATATCTTGTTGTATTTCATACTTGCTAGGATAACTTGTTAATTATCTTTAATTAGCATTTAATAGGGATTAGATTAGCATAAGATCCTAATCACCCCCTCTAGGGTCTAACAATTGGTATCAGAGCTTGGTGCTCTTTGATTTACGGACTAATCGCCTTGAGTTAAAGATCCAAGTTATATTATTTGTGCTAATCTAGTTATGATTGCATTTGTCTTGCTTTCATATATTCACATATATATATCATGAATGTAAATATATTTCGTTTAGGCTATGATCCAAATATTGCTCCAAAATTTAGAAATTTTCCTTATGCTCAATGGTGCTCTAAATTTAAAATATTTATTGAATCTAGAAATATTGCCTTATGGGAAGTTATTAATTGTGCTTATATTGTGCCCACATTGGAGAAATCCAAGTGGAGCAATCATGATCATAAAATATTTATAATGAACAAACTTTTGTTAGAATTTTTACTTAATGCTTTTGACTCATCCTTTTCTAACAAATTTGTTTATTTTGATAGTGCTTACAAACTTTAAAAATTCATTGAAGCACATCAAGGGGACTTGGAAGCAATCCGACAAGCTTTGGAGGATTCTTCTTCAAGTTCATGTGGAGCATCATGCACACGGCCACAATAGGATAATTCTTGTGTAGTAAGTGATTCCGATTCTGATAATGATTTATCTATTGATGAACTCGCTTGTGCATAAGAGAAATTATCGCATGCCTACACTAAATTGCAAAATAATTTTATTGATCTCAAAAGCAAGTATGTTAGTTTAAAATCCGATCATGAGATGCTAACCTCCAATTTTGATATCATTTCTCAACAAAATGTTGCTCTTAAAGAAATTAATGCTATGTTAAAATTGAAAAATGAAAAATTAATTTCATCCATTTCTAGCTTAACTCATGCTAATAAAGATGTCATGCTAGAAGTAGAATGTATTAGAAATGAATTTAATTCTTTTAAGAATAACCATACATTCTCTACTTCTATTATTAATGATGTTGTGACCAATAATAAATTGAATCTTGTGAAAAACCGCATATCATGCTTAGATTCAACTTTTAACACATGCATTGATAACCATAAGAAACTTATGGACAAGTGTACTAAATCTAGTGCTATAACTTATAAATCACCTACACACTATGCACACTTGTATAACAAAGTTTACAAATACTCTATTTGTGGTCGTAAAGGCCACCTTGCTAAATTTTGCTATGATACACACAAACCTAAGATTGCTAATACTCCATGTGCATCTCATAAGGCTTCTTCTTCGTCACATGTACACACACATGCACCTATTGTTCATCATAAGCATGCTCATGTGTATCACTGTGATCTTTGTGGTCGTTTTGGTCATTTGACCGAATATTATTTTGATTTAAAAAGAAAATCCTCTTTGCCAAAATTTTCTAGTAGACCACATGTTTTTAAATGTGATGTTTGTGGTAGATATGGCCACTTAGAAAAGTTTTGTTTTGATAATGTTTCACATTTGCAAAATAATCTTAAAAGACCATCTATGTTTGCAAATGTTACTCGTGCACGAGCTAATAGTCCACAAAAAAAAATGGATCTCTTTCATTGCACAAATTACAATCGGAAGGGTCATTTGAATGAATATTGTTTTGACCGTGTTAGTGCACCATATGTGCCCATGAGGGTTCATAACCCTAGGGCTTTGAGCTTGAATGATAGGGGTTGTCCCTAAACCTTTTGGTACCAAGAATACTTAGGTACCAAAATAAATTTTATTTTAAACCAAGAATTTTAGTGTTTTTATTTTTGAACATGAAAACAATTTTTTTTATCAAATTCTTTTGTTTTCATGATTATTAGTTTCTATTTTGATGAGAGGTTTGTATTTATATAACCCCTTAGGTTTATTGGGTGTTTATTCCCAAATCATGTTTACCGGGTACTAAAAGTCCTTATATGGGTTGTTACAAGCTTAAGAGCTTGATAAACTGTTGCCACTCTTGCATTTTGTCAAAAATCTTGTTTTGATTTGTTTCTTTGAATTCATTATACTTCACTTATATGATGATATTTATGTGTTTGTGCTTATGGATCATCTATGTGTGCCTTATAATGCATTCTATATGTGGTTTGATCAAGTTCTACAAAGAAAGTTCTATTTATTGATCAAACATTGTTTTTGAATATAAACTTTGATTTATGATTTCTTTTGGTTGATTCGTTTTCATTTGCAACTTTTTTGCATGATTCTCATGTTCCTCTTCTTTTGTTTTTATAAATCTATTCTTTTATACGGCTTTTATATTTTTTTTGTGTTAATGAGAGACTATTTTCATTTTGACATATTTATATGTGTTCTCATTGTCTTTTTGTATATGAGTTGTGTTTAGCATGTTTCTTGCTTGCCATATGTATGCCTTAGCATTCATTGCATATATTTATTAAGGCATTTTGATAGGGAGAGCAATCCCTATATCTTTCTATGTGGTATACTCACCCGTGCATATTGATAGGGGGAGCTTTCGCTCTCTTTATCCCTTTGTCCCCTTTTTGATGTTGTCAAAGAGGGAGAAATATTGTGAGTATATTCTTTCTTATTTATATGCATGATATATTATACTTTGTATATTCATTTCTTTTCATGCATATATTCATGCATATATCCTTTTTGTAAATTGTTTGTCATCATAAAAAGGGAAAGATTATTGGCCTTCTTGTTTGATGATGTTTAACAAACAATTTACTTCTAATATTGTTTGTCTAGTGTTTGTGTTTTTGTATTTATTCTAGGCAAACAACGAGTTGGAGGATGGATGGAATATAGCTTCAACGATCATATCCAATGGAGGTTGGTGGAATAGTAGAGTGAACCAATGTACATTCAAGTTAAAGATACAAGTTCAAGCTTCTTCCGCAAGTGTACCAAGATAAAGCTTCGTTGAAGATCACAAGCTTGGGTATATTTAGTTTTAGGTTTTATATTATGGGTGTTAGTACTTTAAGCTCAATCATATACACACATACACATTTTGGTTTTATATATATATATAGTTATATATATACATATATGTTTTGGTTTTCATGTTTATAAATATGAGATTACATATTTCATATTTATTATTGTGCTTTAAGTATATATTGCATAGAATGTGTATATTTGTGAAAATATTGTATTATTAGTTTTTGGACTTAACAATAATCATATATATCTTTTATTAAGTCTACAAAATTATTTTGTAAAGTTTCAAAACATGGTTTAGCCAAAATGTCAAAATTCATATGTTTACATTTTCATGTTTTGAATTATTTTATAAAATGATGATATTTCTCATTTGGGAAGTCCTTTTAGAAAACCAGTTTTTGTAGCATGTGTATTATCATATATACAATCATTTTCCAAAGTTTCATAATTTTTTGAATTTATTTGATATTTTTAAACAATGTTTTAAAATCAGCAAACTGTTTTCAAACTTGAAAATTTCATATATCAGTTCACGGTCGACCGCCATGCTCGACCGCGCCTTTGTTTTTTCCTCAGGATGCAGCAGAAACTTTCGCGGGCGGCCCCCCCCCGCCGCTGTCAAGCTAAAAATTCCCACGGTCGACTGTCACGGTCGACCGTCAAACTCTCTGGAAGTTTTCTCATCTTTTCTGTCAAATCTGTTCCAACGGCTAGTTTCTAGAGCCGTTATTGAGCTGGTTTTTGGTCTTTTCTTGGCTTTCTCTTGGCTTTGAGTTTTCATATAAATACCCCCTTATACCTCAGTTTTCAGTAAGCAATCCAAGAGGTTTAACAAAGTTTTAATCAAGGGTTTAAGTTTGTTTAAAGTGTGTTTATAAGCTTTTAAGCATTTGAGTGTTTCGGTTTTGTGAATCAATTCCACAAGAGGTTGAGGAGATCATCTATTAAAGTTTGAACTTCCAACTATTCTCCCTCCACCTCTTGATCTATTGAGAAATTTTCTAAACTCTTATCTAGCTTTACATTTGCTTAGTTATTTGATTATCATTCTTTAAAGCTAGTTTTTATATTGAGTTTAGATTTGATTTTATTTTCTCTTTGTTTACACACACAAAACCATTAAGCTTATTGTATTTACATTCATAGTATAGAGAACAAACACTTTGTATTGTGCTTAATTGTGAGATCACTTTGTAATACACTTGTACACTGAGAGAATTGTGTGGCGAGAGTCGGTGATCGTCCTAAGAGGAGTGGCGTCGGTTGACGAACCTAGAGAGAGGTTGTATCCGAGCACTTGAGGGAGACACGTCTAGTTCAACACTTAAAAGTGTGTAGAATGGGATTTGAAGAGTGTGAGTTGTAGAGTTTTCGGTTAGCTAGAAACCCGAGTGTGTAGAAGTTCCGGCTTCCAAATCGGATTGTGATAGTGGATTTTTCCCCGGGAGTGGGGAGCAGAGACATAGGATGGAAGGTCCGAACTCCGTGATCATTTGAGTGTGTTTGAGTTTATCATTGGCGCATTTGCTTATGCATTTATCTTATATCGCCAATTGCCTATTACTCTTGTATATTTTGTCCTATCATATTTATAGTTTAATTATATCACCCTTGTGTTAGTTTATATATCCTTGCATATATTTTTACCATATAGGATATATCTCGTTGTTAATATTGTTTATCCTAGCTCATATATCTTGTTGTATTTCATATTTGCTAGGATAACTTGTTAATTATCTTTAATTAACATTTAATCGGGATTAGATTAGCATAAAACCCTAATCACCCCTCCTCTAGGGTCTAACAGTTTTGCGGTCTTGTAAATAATGCTTTTAACTTCAAGCACTTTAATCTATGAGAAACATAGCATGACATACACTTTGGACAACACATTAAGGTATCATTAAATTAGATTACTATATTAAACTATTGTAGAGAGACCCCACGTACTTATCACATCATTGTGGATAGCTCTATGTAGTTCGTGCAGATAGATCTATGCGGTTGCTACAGATAGACCCCCTAAGTGAATTTTTTTATGGTGAAAGTTTCAAAAACTCCAATCAAACGAGCTCATTAAACAGACCATTTAATGAAGTTAGTGGGCTGAGTGAGTTAACTGACTTGACCTTTGGGTTGCTCTCATTAATGGGCTGACAACTCTTGGGCTGGATTGAAAAACCTATGTAGATCCCTCTACTCAACACTAGAAGTACACAAGCTCTCTTACCTATCCTCTAGAAATATCAGTGCCAATTTGAGTCCAATTCTAGAGGAATAGCTTTTCTAAATACACCTCATCAACAAGTTCCTCAACCTCAAGTTTGAGGATGACAAAGCAGTTTTACCTTAAGTCAAGGAACTTGAAAAACTTAGCATGAAGTTAAAAGATGAAAAGATCAAGCTTTGCCACACCTTCATCGCTAGTGCAACCACTATAAACTCCCTTCTTCATGATGTCTTTCTCAACAAACATTTACAAGAAAAAGACACAAGTTTTGTTAGTAGACATGAAGAGGTTCATCCGAATTAAGGATGAAGTTAGGACTCGAACTAAAAACGAGTTGCTCGCTAAGCAAAATATGTCAGCTAATATGGTGTCTACCAAATCTATCTACGACATCAAGAGCAACAAAAAGAAGAACTCCAAGAAAAAAATCACCGCTTAGAAGAATCTCAACATATAGAAGAATTATTTTAAGAAGAATGGCCAATGCTCTAATTGCGAGAAAAAAGGTCACTTTGCAAAGGCATGTAAAGCACCAAAGGAGAATGCAAGCAATATGAACTATGTTGCTACAGTCAACCATAGTGGATAAGTCCAATACTTAGTAGCGATGCTTTTTTAGGTGATAAAATCTCCTAACACTTTAAAATGATGGTCAGATACTAGTGCTAGATATTATGTTTGCATCAACATAAGCCTTTGTACTTCTTGTGCTGGTTCTAGCAAGAATGTATTGATGGACAATCATTTTTCTACTATAGTTCTTGGAATTGGGACATTAGTATATCCCTTACATCTTGAAAGACTCTTATTCTTAATAATGTGAAGCATGTTCAATCAATTGCAAACAACCTGGCATCCGAGAGTCTTCTCAATGATGCTAGAATGCGGCTGGATTTTTAAGGAGGAAAAGCTATTTTATCTTATCAGAAACGTTATTTTAATAATTCTTAGCATATGGATGGAGCATATAAGGTAAGTACTTTAAGAACCTTATTCCGCTTTGAGTGAATTTTGACTGTAGATCTCGATCGAGTAATTTTGATTCGTTAGATCTCATTGAGTTTTGAGGTCTTGACACACGTCACATATTTTTTTGCTTCAGGTAATTTTCAATCTTCTTTTATAATTTTTTAAATTAGGATTTTAATTTTCAAAAATTGATTTTTCATTTACATAATATTTTGTGCCTTAAGGAAGAGATTAATGGGCTTTTTATGCCAATTAAGCTTAATGGGTTGGATCTATTTGTATGGTGACCTATTAGGCCTAAACCATTTACTAAACCCTTATATGAAAACCTCAATTCTCTCACTCAATTAGATAGAATGTGTCATTAATCCAAGATAAATGTTTTCTTGCTCAAATCTTTATATTTTGGAAATTTCAAATTATGAATCATGGAGATCTATTTCAACTTTTCCCTTTTTTTTTTGAGTAAACAAGATTTTGAAAGATTTAGTTTTTTTCATTTTTTGATGGATTTAATCAAGGGAAGTATATCTCTAAAAGGTGGATCTCAATCCATAATCTCTTTTAAGGAGAAGAACCCATTGATGTAGATAATGATAATTTTACAAATTTGAGTCTTTGATCCATGTTTCGACGGGATTTTTCATGGGTTTTGCGTAGGCATAGATTTCTACAAGCTTTGATTCACTTCGGATCAGTGAGTAACTTTGATAAGGGGTCGTCCTCATTTTTGGTTTGAAATACGAGCTCGAGAGCTCTCATGGTGAATTTAGGTATACTTAGTTATTTTATAAGAAAATTGACCGAATAGATTCTCTTTGGTAGTAGAACACTTGTGTTGAAGTTGGCTTTGATTTATTTTTGTATTGAGGAAGTTATGGATTGCAAACATTTCAAACTCATGAATTTTAGAATGACCGCATGCACTCAACATGTCTAGTGCACACGCTTAGTGAGATATTCGAGAACAGTTCCATTTAGAGTGTTTGAGCCTATGTACCCAAACAATAAGTGCATTCACCCAAGTAGGATTTTCAAAGATGATTTCTTATTTTCTTTTCGGTCAACCATCAGAACATAGCCGATGTGGCATCGGGTGAGGGCACGCACCCAACCATTAAGCACATGCACTCAGCTCAAAAAATAGATTCTCTCATTGTTCAATTTGGCGTTCAAGCTTTTTCTCGTGTTGCTTTTATTCATGTGGCTATGATACTAGAAATACAATAATGCTTGTTCTTGCTATTTTTGAGTAAAGTAGATGATAAAATAGTCTTTTGTTTGTAGTTCTCTTGGCTTATGTTTGGTTTATTGAAAGCATGGTATATTCATGTTTAGATTCAAGTAAAGTTGGTTATGCCATGTTATTGCATAATGATGCTATGATATGTTATGCTGCGACTTAGAATCTATGGACATAATGCATGTTTGCTTAAATGATACTTTGGACTTCTGTTTTGCTCGATTTGTTATCATGAGATTTGGCCTTAGAAGTGTGCATGATTAGACATCATGATGTGATATATACATGATGATGATGATTTCTTATGTTTGGATACTGGATGTGTCCCTACATTAAGAATGAATTCTATTTGAATCAAAGTTCTTAGTTTGAGAACATTGCGACTGTGAGTGGAGGCTCGTGATTCTCCACCACCAAACACTTGATCAATATAAACTAGGAAAAACCAAGAAAGAGAAACTAAGAAAGAGATCAAGTATCTGAATATATCAAGTCATGATTGACTTGCTTTCGTATTTGACGGGCATGTTTCATTTGCCTTGAATACCTAGTTGGATAGGGCAACCATACGATGGATGTTCTCTATGGATTAAGTTATTCGAGCATAGTGCATAATAATCAGGTATTAAAAAAATTCACATGGTTTAATTAATAAGAGAGAATTGGACATCTCATAGATAATGTGTGGCTAAAGGTTGTGTTTGAGCGCTGGTGCTAGACGAGTCTGTGCAAAGAAATCAAGTAAAGTAAGAATCTAATTAACATTCTCGAGGTTTACACCATACACACATTATTGTTGGCCTTCTTGTTTTGATGATGATTTAACAAACAATTTACAACTAATATTGGTTTTAGTGTTTTGTTTTGTGTTGTTTAGTATACATAGAAAATTAAGCAAAATTGATATTGAAGCCTATGCAAATCAAGTCAATCAATCAAAGTTCAAGCTTCAGAAGATTCATTCTAGGTATACTTAGTATAGGATTATATAATGTGTGCAATTACTACAATCTCAAATTTACACACACTTATTTGTGATATTTCTCAAATCATAGGTGTTTTTATGCAAAATATGTTTTAATATGCTTTGGACTATACAAGCATTATTAACATCTTTTATTATATCCATATAAACATTACACAAGTTTTTAAAACTTGATTTGATCTAAATAACAAAATCAACATGTTTATAAACACATGTATTTTAGTGTTTTTGAATATTTTTGAGATTTACCAAATGATAAGAGCAAATTAAAAATTTTCTTTTCCAACATGTTCATATTCATGTTTATAAATTTTTTCCAAAGTTTTATATTTTTTTAGAATTTATTTACTATTTTTTAAGGCTCTTCAAAGTTAGTTTTTACTATTCAAAACAGGCTGATAACATGTTATCAGTCGACTGATACATGTGTTTAGTCGAATGAAGAAAACGCCTAGAATAGTCAAAAGTTTCTGTTTTTTATTGGTCGACTGATCAGTCGACTGATGAGGTCATCAGTCGACTGACCATGCTTTTCACTCGACTGATAAGCTGTCGTTTGCTTATAACGGTCAGCTCATCAGTCGACTGACGCAACCCGTCAGTCGTCTGATAAGCCCCAACGACTATTTTTTTAGCCTTTTACAGTTTTATCTTTTTGCTGGATTTTCTTAGGTTTTGAGCTTTGGTTTTTCATCCTATATATACCCCTCTCTATTTTAGTTCTGAGGCATCCAAGAGGGTGTTTTTAATAAGAGTTTCTAAGTGTTTAAAGTTTGTTTCTTCTCAAGTTTGAGTTTGCTGTTTGTTTACAAGAGAGGAAGCTTGCATTGTCAAATTGAGGAATTCATCCTCAATCTTCTTCATCCTCTTATTGTGTTTATAGAGAAGTTTTTCTAACTCTTTCCTCTAGCAATTTTATTATTGATTTTCATATTCTTACTATTGCTAGTTTGTTAATTGAGTTAGATTTTATTTATACTCATTTTATCACACACACCCTATTTAAGCTTTTAGGATTACATACACTATATTGTGGGTTGTGGTGAGTGATATTGTGAGAGTGAGCTTCATTGTTTAGGATTACATACACTATATTGTGGGTTGTGGTGAGTGATATTGTGAGAGTGAGCTTCATTGTGTTCTCATTCATGTGGGTTGTGGTGAGTGATATTGTGAGAGTGAGCTTCATTGTGTTCTCATTCATTATTAGAGAACAAATTTTTGTATTTGAGCTTTATTGTGAGTTACACGTTGTATCACACTTGTACACCGAGAGAAGTGTGTAGTGGGAGACGGGGTCGTTCCAAGAGGAGTGGCGTCGGTAGTAAACCTAGGGAGAGGTTGTAAATCTGAGCACTTGAGGGAGACACGGGCTAGAGACCAACACTTAGAAGGTGTAGAGTGGGATTACAAGAGTGTTGATTGTAAAGTTTTCGGTAAACTAGAAAACCGAGTTGTGAGGTGTAAACGTTATTCGGGTGAGCGTAGTGAACCCGGTTGTGATAGTGGATTTCTCCCCAGGAGTGGGGAGCGGAGACGTAGGACAGAAAGTCTGAACTCCGTGATCATCTTTGTGTGTTAGAGTTTGCATTGACGTATTATTTATGTCTATTGCTTAGTCTATTTTATTCGCCATTGCTCATTGTTTACATTGCCCTATCACACTTGTTTTTGCTTATTATTGCTCTTATCACATTGTATATCTATATTTCAAGAATAATTTGTTAATAAGTTTTAATCAGTATTAATATCTAATAAGATTATCAATAATCCTATTCGCCCCCCTCTAGGGTGTTTTCAATTGGTATCAAAGTTTGGTGCCCTTTGATTTGAGGTTCAGCTACCTTGAGTTAAAGATCCTTTGTTCTTTATTATTGTTGCTAATCTTGTTTTGATATTATTTATTTCGCTTGCCCATACATTATGGATATGTATGATAATTTTAGCTTTGGCTACGATCTTTGATATTATTTATTTCGCTTGCCCATACATTATGGATATGTATGATAATTTTAGCTTTGGCTACGATATAAATGTTGCTCCTAGATCTTGCCCATACATTATGGATATGTATGATAATTTTAGCTTTGGCTACGATATAAATGTTGCTCCTAGATGTAGTAACTTCCCTTATGATTAATGGTGTAGTAGATTCAAAATCTTTGTTGAGTCTAAAAATATAGATTTATGGGAAGTAATTGACAATGCTTATATTGTGTCCACGTCGGAGAAATCCAAGTGGAGCAAACATAACAAGAAAATGTTTACTATGAACAAGTTGGTGTTAGAATTTATGCATAATGTTTTTGGATCATGTATTTCTAACGAACTTGCCCATTTTAATAGTGCTTATACAATTTAGAAATTATTTGAAGCACACCAAGAGAACTTGGAGGCGATCCGACGATCTTTGGCGGTTCCCTCTTCAAGTTCACAAGGAGCCTCATCATGCACACAACCACTAGGCGATAGCCCTAGTGAGGTATGCGAGTCCGATAACAAAAACGATCTTACTATTGATGAACTCACACATGGCTATGAATTATTGATGCATGATTATAAAAAATTACAACGTAGCTATATTAACTTAAAAAGCAAGCATGTTGAATTGAAATCTACTCATGAAACACTAGCCAATAAGCTTGATGTCATTGCAAATAAAAATGCAAATCTAAAAGAAAGCATGAAAAACTAAAATTAGAAAATGCTAGTTTATTTTATGATAAATGTGATGTCATATTAGAAGTTGAGAACATTAGAAAATAACTTAATTCTTTTAAAATTGATCATGCATGTTCTACTTCTAACGACAATGCTTGTGTGGATAATAATGATTTGAATCATGTTAAAAGTAGAATATCCTCTTTAGATTCAACATTAAAAACTTGCATTGTTAATAACAACAAGCTTATGGACATATGTGCAAAGTCTCATACAAATTCTTCCAAGAAAACTACTCACTATGCACATATGTATAATAAAATTTACAAGTGTTCAATTTACGATCGTAAAGGTCATATTGCTAAATTTTGTTATAATGCAAAAGCCTAACAAGCCTAATCATGTTTGTACATCCCATCAAGCTTCTTCTCATACACATGTACACACACATAGTGATAATCATAAACATGCTCATGTGTATAAGTATAATTTTTATGGTCGTTTTGGTCATTTGACCAAGTCTTGTTTCGATTTGAGAAGAACTTCCCATTTGCAAAACAATTTTAAAGAAAAAACTATTTTTGCAAAGGATTTTCGTGCACAACCAATTAGTCAACACAAATCTTTTCAACCTTTTCATTGCACCTATTGTAATCGAAAAGGACATTTACATGAGTATTGTTTTGACCGTGTCCGTGCACCATATGCACCCATATGGGTTAATAACCCAAGGGCCTTGAGCTTTAATGATAGGGGTCATGTCCCTAGACTCTTCGGTACCAAGAATAATTGGGTACCAAAACATGTTTAATCTTTAAAAACGAATCCTTTATTTTTTTAGTTTTTCATGTTCTTAAAGATGTTTTCTATTTAAGTTTTATAAACAAAATTAAAAACAATTTTATACTTGGTATTTGATTTGAAAAGTTATCATTCATATTTTTTTTATGATTCTATTTCATAGATTTTTATGTTTTCATCCTTTATGAATTGATACAATTTTTTATCAAGATGATTTTTCTATACTAAAATATTATTTTTGTTAGTATACCTTGTTTTCAATTTTTTAGGTTTGAACAATGTGTTGTGTTTATGGGATTATTATAAAACACTCTTATAATGATATTTATGTGACATCCCTGGGTTCACACAAGGCTCCAGTCTAAGGTGAAACCAAGAATGTCAAACCTACCATGCACCACACCGTGCAATAACATGTTTTACCATCACAATTACTATCTCTCTAGTAGAGTCAATAATAGGTGTAGGTACAAAAGCAAGTAAAAGATTATACAAGAGTCAACTGATGAACTAATAGAGATCAAATCAATGTTCCATCATTTACCATACTGAAGTCAATGTCTGAAATAAAGAAACTGGAGTTCTCAACAAGCCTCAAATACAAAATGTCTGAAATAAAGGAAATAAGGCACACATCCTTTACAACTTCTAGAATAAACTCTCAAAATGTCTAAACAAGGCCTACTGTGGAGCTCAAAAGTAAAATATAACTATAATAGAATAGCTGAAGCTAGAGTATCTCGCCATCAACCTGCGACTCTCCGGGCTCCTGGCTCGTTACCTAAAAGGGGGAGGGACAACGAGCGTCAAAATGCTAGCGAGCAATATCACAACCAACCCCAAGGGAAAAGAGCTCATTGTATATAGAAAATACAGTTATAACATATATATAAAATCACAAAATCCTATTTAGGTAATTACAATGTGAGCATATGTACGTCGAGCAAAATAATCCAAACAAGGAAACCCTCATGTATATACCATGTAGCTCAGATTGTAAATACCTATGTATAAGAGGATTTTAGTATTTAGGAAGTTACAACATGAGCATAGGTACGTCGAGCGAAATAATCCAAACAAGGAAACCCTCATGTATATACATTGTATCTCAAATTATACATCCCTAAATACCAAACCCAAAATCTAATACAAGAACATTAATAAAAGAAGGCAAACTCATCTCAGACTTAATTACGGTGTCGTGTCACAACTCATATAAATGTCGTGTCCAGCCTATGCAAGTATAGGTGTCAACTCTCAGGGTCTAAACTGATGTAGTGGATGTTCAACACATGGACTGCATATGAAAATTGTCCAACACATGGACCGAAAGTGATAAATGTCTAACACATGGACTACACATCATAATTGCCCAACACATGGACTAGATGAGTTATATGAACAGGTGCATATAATAATTGCCCAACACATGGACTAGATGAGTTATATGAACAGGTGCATATACCCTAATTTCTCACGTGTCTTGGTGCGCAAACCTGCATATACCCTAATTTCTCACGTGTCTTGGTGCGCAAACCTAAACTCGTGTCCGCATGTCATCTCACATGCAAAGATACAGGTTATACATAAATTTCTAATACCTGTCATTCGAGGCGACTCCTCATTCATATTTAAGCACGCAGCAACAATAAACAAACATAAACAATTTCAGTTAAACTGAAATAACTCAAACAGATTCAAAACTGAAGAAATACAAAAGAAGAAAACTCCTCATTAGTCGACTCATTGGTCGACTCATCAGTCGACTAGACAAAACACAAAGCTAAAGTTTTTCCCATCAGTCGACTCATTGGTCGACTGAGCAGAAACTCTCCAGTTTTCTGCTTTCGATGATTATCTACAAAAACGTTAACTAAAGTTCTCTTTAATCATGTCCAGCAATATATTTTTGATTCTAACACATGTATATCAATGGAAACGAAAGATTTGCATGTAATATCTTACATTTAAAACCCTAAACATATTTCTTCATGTTTAAAAACATATTGAAAATAATAAATCACAATAAAACTCATATTTAAACAAATTCCAGATCTGGATCTTAATTTACAAATTCGTTTGTGAGCTTTTATAAACTAAAAACATTCGATTTCTGCATCATATGCTATAAAGATCTATTTATATACACAAATAGTGATTTAGGCTCAATAAAAATGAAATAAAACCAAATAAAATCATACAAACAGTGGGTGTAGGGTTGGGCGAGATGTTACTCGCCTCTGATATGCTAAAAAACCCCTGAATCCGAGAGAGAAAGATCCCCTTCGCTGCACCTCGCCAAAACTCGCTGAAATCCTCTGAAAATTCCCTAAAAATCACCAAAATGAGCTAGGGTTTGAGAGGATAGAGGGGGCTAGGGTTTTTTCTGGGGTCTGATGAGTTTTAGGGTTGGTTTCGGGTAGGAGAGTTTTTATGTAAGCGGTCAAACCCAAAACAAACCAACTCAAACCCGCAAAGGAAAAGAAAAACTTGAAATCAGCCCGTCAGTCGACTCATTGGTTGACTCATTAGTCGACTCATGAGTCAACTCATAAGTCGACTGAGAAGACATAAATTTCCAGATCATGTTTTGTTATTCAGTCAAAACCAATGCACAAAACTCTATGAAACCACACTCATACATATCTAATAACTTGTTACCAAGTATATCCATGACCTCAAGTCATTTACCACAAATAGAATTATTTATCACTAATAATTCATATATACTTCTAAAAAAATACGGGGATCTACATTCTTTCCCCCTTAAAAGAATTTCGTCCTCGAAATTCAGAAGGCATATTCAAACAAAAGTGTTACTCTAGACAAGCATAAAATGATATTTATATTTAACAATCCAGGATGACTATATTCCCACTCAACCCTTAATCAAAGGGAACTAGTACGTCGTGCGAAAAATCCAAACAAGGAACCCCCGATATATATATACCATGTGTTCCAAAAGTTTAAAAATTGAGCGGAAATATCCTCATCCTAGCGTTAAATCTACCATGTGTTCCAAAAGTTTAAAAATTGAGCGGAAATATCCTCATCCTAGCGTTAAATCTAAATATAATCACACAAATACTCATGCAGGAAATATCCTCATCCTAGCGTTAAATCTAAATATAATCACACAAATACTCATGCACATGAATCAATTCATTTCCTCAATAAATGTAGGAAGTAGCGCTACATATTATCTTTGCGCCCTCGAAAAATCATCTTCAATGTTAACATTTAACCATCTAAAATATAAATACCCCCACTTAACCCCTAACTAAATGGAACAAGTACATCGAGCAAAAAATCCAAACAAAAAACCCCTCATATATATACCCTATGTTCCGAGTACTTAGGAGATAAGTGGTAATACCCTCATTTTGACGTTAAGTATAAACATTGACATAATGCAAATCATAAATTATATTTATATAAGTCATACACAAATTCATTTTACCTGCTTAAACATGTATGGGAAGTCGTGACGCATGTCCTCCTCGCACTCCCAAGAAATCTCCTCAACGCCTCTTCGGTTCCACTGAACTTTCACTAAAGAAATCACTTTGTTTCTAAGCTTCTTGTCCTCCCTGGCAAGAATACAAACTGGAATATCAATAGTAGTCAAATCCTCCTAAAGCTCAATCTCTGGTGCATCCAATACTCGCTGCTGCTCCTCATCATGCAAGTGTTTCTTGAGCATAGAAACATGAAACACATTGTGTATACTAGACATCGATGGTGGAAGATCTAGTCTGTATGATACAACTCCAATACGCTCCAAAATCCGGAAGGGTCCAATATATCTCGGTGCAAGCTTGTTTGCCTTCTTGTTTTGATGATGATTTACAAACAATTTACATCTAATATTGTTTGTCTAGTGTTTGTGTTTTATATTTATTCTAGGCAAACAATATGTTGGAGGATGGATGGAATAGAGCTTCAACGATGAAATCCAATGGAGGTTGGCGGAATGTCGGTGAAGCTTATGCAATTCAAGATCAAGATCCAAGTTCAGCTTCATCCGCGCAATGTACCAAGTTGAGCTACAATGAAGATCAAGATCAAGCTTGGGTAATTTAGTATAGGTTTATATTATGTGTGTTTAATACGTTAAGCTCAATATCTATACACACACATTTTATTGGTTTCTTCGTATATATATAGTTATATATATATACATAAGTTTTGGTTTCTATGCATATATATAGTTATATATATACATGCATATGTTTTGGGTTTTCATGCTTATATATATGAAATTATATATTTCATATTTTCTATTGTGTTTTTGAAAACATTGCATAGAATATGCAATTTTGTGAAAATATTGTTTTATTAGTTTATAGACTTCAATATCAGTTTATACATATTTTACTAAGTCTATAGAAACATTTCACAAAGTTTCAAAAGTTGGTTTATGTCAAAACATCAAAATTCAAGTATCTCATATTTTCATGTTTTGAACTATTTTGCAAAATGATAATTTTTCACAAATGGGAAATGGAATTTGGAAAATTCTTTTTGTAACATGTTTGTTTTCATGTTTATATACACTTCCCAAAGTTTCATTATTTTTGGACTTCATTTGTTATTTTTAACAATTTTCCAAAAGTCAAAAATCTGTTTAAAACTGTTTTTTCAGTAGTATCAGTATTCGGTCGACCGCACCGGTCGACCGATCATTTGTTCATTTCTCACCATGCGACAGAGAGTTGGTCGGTCGACCGGTCCGGTCGACCGACAATAGATCCGTTAGACACTAACGGCTATTTTTCTGAGCTGTCTTCTGGGGACTTTTCTGTCTTTTTACCTGGGGTTTTTGGCTGAGTTGTGAGAGGGTATAAATACCCCATTGCTGATCTCTTCTCAATAATCTAAGAATGTTTTAAAGAAGTTTTTAAATAAAGTGTTTAAACAAGGGTTTAGGGTTTTACTGTTTGTTTGAGTTTGAGTTTCTGTTTACAAAGGAGGAAGCTTTAACTGCAGATTGAGGGATTCATTCTCAATCCCCTTTCTTCCATTGAGAAGTTTTCTAAACTCTACTCTAGCTTTCATTTGTTATTTGTTAATTATCAATTCTATTAAAGCTAGTTTTATATTGAGTTTAGATTTGATTTCACTCATTGTTACACACACCCACTTTGAGCTTATTGTATTTGCATTCATAATATATTAGGGTTGTGAGAGTTGTAACATTGAGTGTGGGCTTTTATTGTGTTCTCATCCATATTAGAGAACAATTTATATTTGTTACATTGTGAGATTGTTAGGTTTTCGGTGAGCTAGAAACCGAGTGTGTAGTGAGGTTTTCGGTGAGCTAGAAACCGAGTGTGAGGAGTGACGTTGATCGGTGAGCGTTGAAAACCGATACTGTGAGGTGTAAACGTTATTCGGGTGAACGTAGAAAACCCGGTTGATAGTGGATTTCTCCCCGGGAGTGGGGAGCAGAGACGTAGGACGGAAGGTCCGAACTCCGTGATCATTTGATTGTGTTTGAGTGTGCTTTGGCGTATTTTTTTTTGCATTCATCTTATATCGCTATTTGTGCATTGCTCATTTATTTCATTCACTATCTAGTTTATATTGTTTACCCTTGTGTTAGTTTATATATCCTTGCATATATATTTTGCTATATATCTCTTTGCTAGGATATATCATATTGTATATTGCTTATCCTAGCTCATATATATTATTGCATTTCATACTTGCTAGGATAACTTGTTAATTAATTTTAATTGGCATTTAATTCGGATTAGATTAGCATAAGATCCTAATCACCCCCCCTCTAGGGTCTAACAATTGGTATCAGAGCTTGGTGTTCTTTGATTTAAGGTCTAATCGCCTTGAGTTAAAGATCTAAGTTATCTTTTTGGGCTAATCTTGTTTTGATTGCATTTGTCTTGCTTGCACACATATATTTATCATGAACATGAATTGTGCACCTTTGTTAGGCTATGAATCCAATGTTGCTCCTAAATTCATTAACTTTCCCTATGCACAATGGGCTTCTAGATTTAAACTTTTTGTGCAATCTAAAAATATTGATCTATGGGGAATTATTGATAATGCTTATATTGTACCCACTATGGAGAAATCCAAGTGGAGTAAAAATGACAAAAGATTGTTTACCATGAACAAGATTGTGTTAGAATATATGCATAATGCACTTGATTCTTCTATTTCTAACAAGCTTGTTTCTTTTGATAGTGCTTACAAATTGTGGACATTCATAGAAGCACATCATGGTAACTTGGAGGAGATCCAAAGGATTCCGGCGGATTCTTCCTCAAGTAATATTGGAGCTTCATCATGCACACGGCCACTAGGCGATAGCCCTAGTGAGGTTTGCGAGTTCGAAACCATAAATGATTTACCTAATGATGAACTTGCTTGTGCTAGTGAAAAATTATTACATGCCTTTAACAAATTGCAAAATGATTTCATTAATTTACAAAGCAAGCATGAAATTTTGAAATCCGATCATGAGTTGTTAGCATCTAAGTTTGAAACTATTTCTAATGAAAATGTGATCCTTAAAGAAAACAATGAAAAATTAAAATTGGATCATGTTTCTTTAACTTCAAACGTTGCTAGTTTAACTCATGAAAGAGATAATGCCATGTTAGAAGTAAAGAACATACAAAATGATACGGCTTCTTTTATAGATAACTATTTATGTTCTACTTCTAAAGGTGCATATGTGCCAAAAAATGAAGACTTGAATCTTATGAAAAAATGCATTTCATCCTTAGATTCAACTTTGAAAACATGCATCAATAATCATAAGACGCTTATGGATATATGTGCCAAGTCTAAATCATCATCTACTCATCATGCACACATATATAACAAAGTTTATAAGTGTTCAATTTGCGGCCGTAAAGGCCATCTAGCTAAATTTTGCTATGATGCACAAAAACATAAGAATATTAATCTTTCTTGTGCATCTCATGTAGCTTCTTCATCACATACACATGCATATGCTTTATTGTGGTCGTTTTGGTCATTTGGCCAAATATTGCTTTGATTTGAAAAGAAAATCTCATTTGACAAATGCTTCCAATAGACCACATGTTTTTAAATGTGATGTTTGTGGTAGGTTTGGACATCTTGCTAAATTTTGTTTTGATATACAAAAAGCTTCTAAATTGCAATATGTTCCAAATAAACCATTGTTTAAGAATGTTTCTCATTTGCAAAATAATTTTAAAAGAAAATCTTTATTTGCAAATGATTCCCGTGCACGAGCTAATGGTCCACAAAAACAAATGGATCTCTTTCATTATAAACAAATGTATCCTCTTCATTGTACTTATTGCAATCGAATGGGTCATTTGCATAATTATTGCTATGACCAATCCCGTGCACCATATGTGCCTAAGAGGGTTCATAACCCTAAGGCTTTGAGCTTTAATGATAGGGGTTATGTCCCTAAATCTTTTGCTACCAAGAGTTCTTGGGTACCAAAACAAATTTAAATTTTAAACCAAGAATTTTAGTATTCTTATTTTTTTCCTTTTTCTTGGTTATTTGAAAATTATGCTTTGAAACTTTTTATGAAAACAAATTTTCTTTGGTCAAATTCTTTTGTTTTCATAATTCCTAGTTTTGATTTTGATGAGAGGTTTGTATTTATATAACCCTCCGGATTTATTGGGTGTTTATTCCTAAATCTTATTTACCGGATGCTAGAATGATTATATGGGTTAGAACAAGCTTAAGAGCTTGATATATTGTTGCCTCTCTTAAAATTCTTTTATCAAAGATTTTGTTTTGAATTATTGCTTTGAATTCATTATATTTCACTTATATGATGATATTTATGTGTTTGTGCTTATGGATCATCTATTCGTGCCTTATAATGTATTCCATATGTGGTTTGATCAAATCCCACAAAAAAAATTTTCTTGTTTGATCAAACATCGTTTTTGGATTTAAACTTTGATTTATGATTTCTTTTGGTTGATTTGTTTTCATTTGAAAACTTTTTGCATGATTCTCATGTTCCTCTTCTTTTGATTTCATAAATCTATTCTTACATGGTTTTTATAATGAGACACTATCTTTATAATGTCATATCATTATGTGTCCTCATTGTATCTTGTTTGCTTGTGAGTGGTGTTTAGCATATCTTTTCATTTATGCTTGCTCACATATTTGCCATGATCTTTATTTGTCTATATTCTATATGGCTTTTTGATAGGGGGAGCAATCCCTATACTTGCTTCATACTCACCCATGCTTATTTGTAGGGGGAGCTTTCGCTCTCTAAATTCTTTTGTCCCCTTTTTGATGTTGTCAAAGAGGGAGAAATATTGTGAGTATATTCTTTCTTGTTTATATGCATGTGAATTATAAATTATATATTCATTTACTTCATGCATATGTTTCTTTTTGTAAATTGTTTGTCATCATCAAAAAGGGGGAGATTGTTGGCCTTCTTGTTTTGATGATGTTTAACAAACAATTTATTACTAATGTTGTTTGTCTAGTATTTGTGTTTTCTTATTTATTATAGACAAACAACGTAGTTGGAGGATGGATGGAATAGAGCTTCAACGATCATATCCAAAGGAGGTTGGCGGAATGTCGGTGAAGCCTTGCTATTCAAAGTTCAAGATCCAAGTTCAAGCTTCATCCGCAACGTGTACCAAGTTAAGCTTAATGAAGATCAAGATCAAGCTTGGGTAATTTAGTATAGGTTTATATTATGTGTGTT
>NC_033798.1:17182472-17221438 GCF_001876935.1 Asparagus officinalis | reverse complement strand
ACATACATAGTTTTGAGTTTTCATGTTTATAAATATGAAATCACATGTTTCAGAAATCATATTTAGTGTTTTGAATATATTGCATAGAATATGCAATTTTATAAAAATATTATATTTCTAGGTTATAGACTTCATAACAACATATTATATCTTTTATCAAGTCTATACAATCATTTCATAAAGTTTCAAAATGTTGTTTAAGTCAAAATATCAAAAGATCTGTCGGTCGACCGACAATAGATCCGTTAGACACTAACGGCTATTTTTTTGAGCTGTCTTCTAGGGACTTTTCTGTCTTTTTGCCTGGGGTTTTTGGCTGAGTTGTGAGAGGGTATAAATACCTCATTGCTGATCTCTTCTCAATAATCTAAGAATGTTTTAAAGAAGTTTTTAAACAAAGTGTTTAAACAAGGGTTTAGGGTTTTACTGTTTATTTGAGTTTGAGTTTCTGTTTACAAAGGAGGAAGCTTTAACTGCAGATTGAGGGATTCATTCGCAATCCCCTTCATCCTCTTCTTTGTGTTCTTAGAGAAGTTTTCTAACTCCTTTCTCTAGCAATTTCATTGGGTGGTGAGAGTTTGTAACTTTGAGTTGTGCTTAATTGTGTTCTCATCCATAGTTGAGAACAATCATTTGTTATATTGTGCTTATTGTGAGATTCACTTTGTAATACACTTGTACACCGAGTGAGGAGTGTGTGGTGAGAGTCGGGGATCGTCCCAAGAGGAGTGGCGTCGGTTGACGAGCCTAGGGAGATGTTGTAACCGAGCACTTGAGGGAGACACGGCTAGGTCCAACACTTAGTGGGTGTAGAGTGGGATTACAATAGTGTGTTGATTGTAAAGTTTTCGGTTAGCTAGAAAACCGAGTGTGAGGTGTAAACGTTATTCGGGTGAACGTAGAAAACCCGGTTGATAGTGGATTTCTCCCCGGGAGTGGGGAGCGGAGACGTAGGACGGAAGGTCCGAACTCCGTGATCATTTGATTGTGTTTGAGTGTGCTTTGGCGTATTTTTTTTGCATTCATCTTATATCGCCATTTGTGCATTGCTCATTTATTTCATTCACTATCTAGTTTATATTGTTTACCCTTGTGTTAGTTTATATATCCTTGCATATATATTTTGCTATATATCTCTTTGCTAGGATATATCATATTGTATATTGCTTATCCTAGCTCATATATATTATTGCATTTCATACTTGCTAGGATAACTTGTTAATTAATTTTAATTGGCATTTAAATCGGATTAGATTAGCATAAGACCCTAATCACCCCCCTTCTAGGGTCTAACAAAGCTTTCCCTGTCTTCCGAATCGCTGAACGCCTTTCATCGGTGATACCTTCAGCATAACCGTATCTCCAACTTGAAACTCCAAGGGTCTTCGTCTCTTATCTGCATAGCTCTTCTGTCGACTCTGGGTGGCTAAAATCCTCTCTCTGATCAATGCTACATTCTCAGTAGTCTGTCTCACTAGCTCTGGTCCAAGCATTAAGCTATCCTCCGGCTCTACCCAACATATCGGTGATCTACAAGGTCTCCCGTACAATGCCTCATAAGGGGCCATACCGATCGTCGCTTGAAAAATATTGTTATAAGCGAACTCTATCAGTGGAATATGCTCCTCCCAGCTGCCCTGAAAGTTAATGACACAAGCCCACAGCATGTCTTCCAACACCTGATTCACTCTCTCCGTCTAACCATCTGTCTGTGGGTGGAAAACACTATTGTAAGATAATCTGTCGCGGAGGGGGACGCTCGACATTCCGGGCCGGAGCTGCTGGTGTCCTGCTCTGAATCACGTGAGAGTCTTCAGGTTCCTTATGCATGCTCTCAATCTCCCGTACTGCATCTAGTACTGCATCGTGCGTCGCAAGTGCTCTACCAGCCAGAGCAAACCTGATATACTTATCCAGGCCCTTCTGAAACTGATGCCTCCTGATAGTAGGGTCTGTCACCAAGTGGGGAACATATCGGCTTAAAGAAGAAAACTCGGCCTCGTACTCATCTACTGTTTGCCCTCCTTGCTTGAGCTCAACAAATCTTCGTAGGAGTTCATCCCGAGCTGACTGAGGAAAGTATTTCCTGTTGAAGCGCTCGGTGAACGTCTCCCACAAGATGGGCCTCTCCAAATGAGTCTTCTCTACAGTCCACCAAATCCGAGCGGTATCGGTGAGCTGAATATCCATGAGGTCCACCCATTCAGCATGGGGGATGCGGGTCACCGTGAGAATAGTCTCTGTGACCTTGAGAAACTCCTCTGCTGCTAAAGGTCCTTCGGCACCAGAAAAGGAAGGAGGCCGCATATATCGAAACTCTCTAACTCCAGACTCTGCGCGAGGGGGAGGCTGGTGTTGCGGCTCCCTGTGAAGCTGTCCCGCCAAGTGCTACTGATTGGTAACCAATCCCTGAATCATCGCCAGAAGTTGGTTTGGATCCACTTCGGGCTGTGGGGCACTGCTACTAGACGGGTTATCGTTACTACGAGTACCAACCATGATTCTGAAGGAACGAGGATCAAAAGGAAAATCAAGGTTAAAATCAAATAATATATTTGGAAAATAGGAACTAAAACATAGTTATTAAAATAACAGTATAAGAAATTAATTGTAGTCTAAAATAATAATATAAGAACTTAATTGTAGTCTTACGGATGAAATATGATATGTATCTAAATTGTCTACCATATTCTTACTAGTGAGGACTCGGGACCGTGACCTGCATGGGCCACCAAAAAAACCTATCACGCCCCGCTTCCCAAAATACACGAGAACAGGAACGTGAACAAGCCCGTGACGTATTAGATTGAGTAGAAATAAATAAATAAACTCTTTCTACTCAATCTAGTACGCTAAGCGTCTAGAAATAAATATAATGTGAAGTCACAGGTCCCCGATCACACATAGCAAAAATATAATGATAACCCATAATAAGAAATAGACATATCATCAATGGTAAATCATCCCAGACATAAAAATATGGGTCAAACACGCCCTTATTACAAAACGGTCCAACTAAAATATAAAATACATAGTCCAACAGAAATAAAAGGAAGGTACTACTAAAACAACTAAATCCAACACCAGACTAAAATAAGGTTCTGTAGAAAAGATCTAGTGCTCATTAACTACTACAGTTCCGATCCATCTGGAAGACCTCACTGCTACAAATCCTCTGGCTCCTATACTATCCCAAACTGAGGCTGCTCATCTCCTAAATCTGACGTACACCAGAGAAAAATAGGTGTACGTCAGCGTGTGAGTGACACACGGCAAGATCCCACAGAAAGAAATAGGAACGATCGAACGACCAAAGCAAAAACAATGATAATAATAATAATAGCTTGCAAAAGAAATTACTAATAGTCTAAATGCAATCTATCACTGAAATAAAATCAGGAGAAGAAACTAAGAAAACCATCCAAGTGTCAAGATCACGCAGCTAGTCATCAGGGTAATCATCCAAGTATCCAAATCACACAACTAGATGGAATTAATACTTAAATACCTATAACTTGAGACGTAGTACGTCGAGCGAAATAATCCAAACAAGGAAACCCTCATGTATATACCTTATGTCTCAAATTGTAGGTAATTAATTATTAATCCTGATCTATGTATGAACAGAAATACAACTAGTCTACATATCATAAAACCAACAAAGTCCACCATGAAACACGCAAGCATATTATTCTTGTTTTACATGTTATTTGAATTGGGGAAGAATATTTTCATATATATAATCGGGTCCCCATAAAGTCGTCCGGGGGCCGCCCTCAAGTCAAGTTTGGCTCTCCGGCCCAAGTATATATATAACTCACAATATCAAGAAAGCGCATATGCCCGTTTATATAAATGTTATATTCTTCGTCCAATTCCCCTTTATATCCCCATATTTGTCAGTCTAATTAAGTAACTGTACATGAAATATTATGCACTAGCCACGGAGTTACCGTGGAACGACTTCTGCAAAAACTATGAAAATAACCGTGACCCATAACACGTCCGATCAAGAGTGCATTGTCTAGTCAATGCTACAATAATAATAATAATAATCAAGGAAACTTCATACCGGGGTATCGATATCAAGGGTACAGCCATGCCTTGAAAGCACGCTTATAAATCATACTTTTAACAGGAGTCATCTTCATGTACAGTCTCTTCTATTGGATAACAACTAGGTGATAAAACAAGTTCCATACAATCATTCATCAACAAATCCCACGCATGTAATAACATATCACAGTTTAATCTATGCATGAAATTCTTAACAGATCTAAAATTCTAATAAATGACCAATAAAATGGAAATCCACACGTACGAAAAATATAAGAATAGATAATTCATAAATTCATTTTCCAAAATAAACTCCTTTTAAATAATTCTAAAAATATTTTTTAAATATTCTTTTTAATATTCTCTCTTTCAAAATAATTTCTTTTCTCATTATAATTAATCTAAAATAAATTCTTTTTCAAAATAAATTCTTTTAAATTGATATAATTATCTAAAAAGATTTTGCTGCTGAATTAAATTCTTTTAAATCATTATAATCTCCCTAAAAATGAATCCATTACCGAATAAACTCTTTAATTTATTTATTACTATAATATTTCAAAATAGTCTTTACAAAAATTCTTTCTTTCAAAATATCTCATAATTAATTATAATATAATCGTCAAAATATCATTTCATCACATACGGCTCAGAATACATATCATACCCCCTCTTTACGAATATAACCACTCAGTAATTATCTCATTATTACTACTAATATTACTCATCAACCAAACCACGCAGATAATAATAGTCTAATCAATGCAATTAATAAATACAGATATGAAATGATAAATCAATCAAACTGGGATCTTGCCTTGGGTTAAGGCAGCGGCGACGGGCTGAAAGGGACAGCCGGGAGAGGTGACGGTGTCGCTACTGGAGGAGGCGCTGATGGTGATTGGCGTTGGGCGGCGATCAAATGGAGGGGAGATGGGTGTAGGCATCTAAAAATGCCTATAGGTGTCCGCACACAGCTCGAGACAGAGAGAAGACGACGAACATCGTTATCCGAGTCTAAAAGGATTATCTGACGCCGACAAGCGCCTGAAGCAAACCGGCGAATCAAGTGACCTGCGCGCTCGACAGTCAGCTCGTGCGCGCCAATCAGCTCGCATGCGTCAATCAACACGTGCGCGTTAATCAGTTCATGCACGTCGATCAACACGCGCGTGACAATCAGTTCGTGCACGTCGATCAACACGCGCACGTTAATCAGCTAGCACGCGTCAATCAACTCAAAGCATACAAATCAACGAAGCGAACCAAACACGCGAAAGGACAAGTCTCGAAGAAAGAGAACAGAAAAGAAGAAAAAATCGGCAAACCTGCGTGAGCACAGGACGGAACAAACCGACCTGCGTGAGCGCGGGACGGAACAAACCGACCCGCGCGAGCGCGGGACGGACTCTCGCAAGCGAAGGAAGATCAACGCCCCCGTTGTTGCGGTAGCTGAACCTTGCAACGCCCTTCCGGCCTCCAATGAGTCCGGATCTGCAGATCTGAACTCCTCCTCAATCAAGGAGTTGAGTACAGAAGGCGCGCCTATTTTATCAAAGAGAACTCGTCAAAGGCAGCGCCAACGCTGTGCGCGCCAAATCGCTAGAGCCTTGGAGTCAATTGACGGGATCCGTTACGAGGCGGATCTGAAAATTAGGCAACGCCAAGCACCCCAACAGCGGACAGATGTCCTCCCCTCCAAACCAATAGCAAATGAATGGATCCAAATCAAAAGGATCCGTTCAACTCTGGAGGAGCGAATTCAAAAGCGCCGCGCGCTTGCGCGCACGCGAATTCTTGTGCAAAAAGCACAAAAGATGCAGAAGAAGGACATAGCTAAGAAACAACCAAGACTGCATCAAACTTGGAGGCCAAAATCCAAAACGGCAGCCGAAAAGATCGAGAATCGTGGGTCACTTGAATCCGACCCGCCGGCGCGTGGGTCACTTCAATCCGACCCGCCAATTTGCAGGTCACTCCAATCCGACCCGCCGATTTGCAGGTCACTCCAATCCGACCCGTCAAAACGCAGGTCGCTCCAATTCGACCCGCCAAAACGCAGGTCGCTCCAATCCGACCCGTCAAAACGCAGGTCACTCCAATCCGACCCGCCAATTTGCAGGTCACTTGGATCTGACCTTCCAAATCGCAGGTCACTTGGATCCGACCTTCCACTTTGCAGGTCACTTGGATCCGACCTTTCAAATCGCAGGTCACTTGGATCCGACCCTCCACTTTGCGGGTCACTTGGATCCGACCCTCAACTTCGCGGGTAACTTGGATCCGACCTTCCAAATCGCGGGTCACTTGAATCCGACCCTCCAACCTGTCGGTCACTTAAATCTGACCCGCGCCAGGGTCGAGACAGAAGACGTTCTGCACCGGTTACGCTGATCCCTTCGAGTTTCGCACCTTTGGTGGAGCCCCACGACAACATGGATTTGTCCCGATTCAAGGTGAGGATAGTTGATCGCCTGGGTCCTTTGCACGAGGATCGAGGCAAAGTTCTGAGCAAAGAACGTTTGGGTCCGGTGACTGAACCCCGAGCAACTCGTCGAGCTGGGGGTCGCACACGCCCTCTCAACAATAACAAGCCTTCTTATAAAAGGAAAACTCCAGTTTCCACCCGTCTGGGGGTGTGTATTCAAAACCAGGAGCCTGTTAAGATCTTGCGCTCCCAAAAGTGTAGTTCTAAACATGTGACTCTTGAGAACGCTGATAAAGCGGTAAATCCCCTGAAAGAAACGTATTCATCTGACGATGATAACATTATACTTGGGGAGTTGTGTCAACGTACGATAGGTTGCTCTGGTCATCTGACCGAGGAGTTGTACTATCGGGCTGGGGGTATGAACAAGTCTCGGAAGAGATATACCCGAGAAACAAAATCTCACTGCCCGTGCGTCGAACTTATCAGGGCAGTATTATCAGCGTGTAGCTGCCCCAAGACCGCTCCGCAGAGGGTCTCGGTATTTGAGAGGATCTCCAACGGAAAGGATAAGTCTAATCTAAAGCGCCTCCGTAAGAAACGATCGGTCGTTCAAGGTGACGAACCCCCAGAGGTTACCATCAATATGGTTAATAAGGGAAAATCAATTCGACCTTCTAGCTCTGACCCGCTTGTATCGCATCGTCTAACCCGGTTGCGATCAGGGACCACTAGACGCAGGGACTACCAAAGAATGCAGAGAGGGTTATCCTCGGATGATGAAGTATCGGATGCTAACTCTGCAGTCGCTTCTGACAATACGGTATCTAGCCCAGGGCAATCCCGCGAGGTGTTTATGATTAACACCGAGGAAGCAACTAAAATGGTTGAGGATGCTCTAACCAAGCAGAAAGAGGCATTCAAGATTGAAATGGAAATGGCTATGCGGCAGATGAGGGAAGAACATGACCAACAAATCCGAGCTTTGAAAAAGAGATCGGTTGTTCAAGGTGACGAACTCCCGGAAGTCACAATAAATATGGCTGATAAGGGAAAGTCGATTCGACCTTCTAGTTCTGACCCTCTCGTATCGCATCGTCTGACTCGGCTACGCGTAGGGACCACCAGACGTAGGGACTACCAGAGAATGCGGAGAGGTTTATCATCGGATGATGAAGCATCAGATGCTAACTCGGCAATCGCTTCTGATAATACGGTATCCAGTCCGGGACAATCTCGCGAAGTGTTCATGATCAACACCGAGCAGATCGCCAAAATTCTCGAGGATGCTCTAACCAAGCAGAAAGAGGCATTCAAGTTCGAAATGGAAACGGCTATGCGGCGGATGAGGGAAGAACATGACCAACAAATCCGAGCTTTGTCGAATCAAATTGGTGAATCCAGCCGTCGCAACACTGCTAACCAAGCAAATAGCGATTCAGATGTAGATGAACGTCTCAATCCTGATAACCCTCCCGTTGACCAAAACACTAGGGGTGACTCCACTAAAGATAACAACGCTGGGGGTGGTTCCACCGAAGATGACAATGCCGGGAGTGGTCGTGCTATTCCTCTTTCAAATCGTCCGAGGCCCGACACGAGTGAGGATGAGAAAATGAAAGATCTCGAGAGCAAAATCAACGCTCTAATGTCTACTCGAGAGGTGAAAAGGACCGGCATTCCATGTCCCTATCCAAGAGAATGGGATTCGATCCCGTATCCGGCGAAGTTCAACCTGATTAACTTTACGCCGTTTGACGGGAAGAGTTCACCCACTCTACATCTGATCTACTTCAAGTCCCACTTGGGTATGATCTCCGGCAATAAAGCCTTGATGGTTCGGTCATTCGTTGGCACCCTTCGCGGGCCGGCCTTCGATTGGTACCGCCGTCTCAAGCCCGGAATCGCACCGTCTAACACTTGGAAAGACTTGAAGGTGCGCGGTGAACAAGCCGAACGCTTCCTCCGAAGGAAGAAGGCCGAGAGGAGCCAACCGACGGCCAATCCTCCGAACTCGAACTTTGCCTCCCGTGGTAAGGGCAAGGCACCTGCAGCTGCTGTTGGTACTAATCAAACGTCACAACAGCAATCCCAAAGGCAGCAAAAGACTTCGGACCTGAGACTCCAAAAAGAGTATTCCTCCAAGGACGAGGACGTTCTAGCCATCTTCGAATCTCTCCTTGAAAACAACAAGATTAAGCTTCCACCCATCACAAATCAGGAGGAAGCTGATAACATTTTAGATCCAAAGTATTGTGCGTACCACAGGAGGATCCTCCATCCCACCAAGGATTGTTTCGCTCTCAAGAATAGCATTCAAACCTTGGTTGAAGCCGGCGTTATATCGCTCAATTAAGTCGAATGAAGACTCCGACAAGTATAAGAGTATAAACTGCTCCTTCCTACACTCCAAAGAGTATATGAGTATAAACTGTTTCTCGGTCATCCAACTAAGTACAATGTTAAACCCGGTTTTGCACAGGAAGCTAGGGGTGGATGATTTATGTAACGGGAAGTTCCTGGAGAATCTTATATTCTTAAGGATAACCCGAACATGCGACTGAGGATAACTTACTCCTCGTTACACCTAGTTTTGCAAAGACTGGGGGTGGATAATTCATGTAACGGGAAATTCCCGAAAGAATGTTAAATGTAATATTCTTAGGGATAACCTGATCATTATGAACAAAGTGATAAACACTAAACTCCTACTATGACTTCCGAATACTCTTTTGCTGAGATGAGATTCGATCACTTCATTAGTTAATCTTTCCTCACAAAACTCTCATTGGTGCTTAACGACTCACAGTCTCCCACCACAAAATCTCCCACTGATCAGACTAATTAACGGTGGGACCACCAAAATTCTTTCTTAATCCATTCAAACTCCCGCTATGTTCGTGCACTCAACACTTTCATGGTTAGAGTTCGGATATAATGCTTAGAATTTTGATCTGTCAATCCTTGACGAAATGTCAAACCCCTTCGTGATTTGTACAAGTTAACACTCACATTGTGATTTGTACTCCCACTCCTACTGTCCATTTGGTCAAACCTTCCTACAGTTAGGACCACAGTTAAAATCCTCTCTCGATTCCTTCAATGAACGAGAGGTCCACAAATCGAGTGATCAAACCTATAAAAGTTAGGGTCATCTCACACTCCCCCTCCCACCTGGTAAAACCTTCCTACGGTTAGGACCACAGTCAAAATCCCCTCTCGATTCCTTCAATGAATGAGAGGTCCACAAATCGAGTGATCAAACCTATAAAAGTTAGGGTCATCTCACACTCCCCCTCCCACCTGGTCAAACCTTCCTACAGTTAGGACCAAAACCACAATTCTCTCTCGAAAAATGAGAAATCCATCTTCAGTTCGGTAATCAAACCTTCCGACAGTTAGGGGTATCCAAATCTTTTTGATTCTCAGAGTGGAGATCCCACTCTTAGTTTCACATTCCTGGATTCTTGAAGTGGAGATCCCACTTTAAGTTTCCTTTTGCAACTGGAGATAGAATATAAAATTCTTCCTCTTCAGCTTTGGGAGATAGAATATAAAATTTTTCCTTTCCCGTTTCGGGTTCGTCTTTGCCCCAAGAGAAGACACAACCTTTTCAACTCCTAAAATCCGTGTCTCACAGGCACGGGGAATTTTATCCCGAATCCTGAGTAGGGATAAGTCAATGCCTAACACGCGTTGCCGGTTTAGTCTTTCACCGATTGAAAAAGACACCAGAATCCAGTCTGGGGTATTTTATCCCTAAGCCTAAGTAGGGATAAGTCAACGTTTAGCCCGCGTTGCTGGGTGGTTCGTTCCCGTAAAAATGTCCGAGTCTACGTATTCAGCATCGTAGCAACAAAAATCCATGCCTTTTATGCATGGGGAATTTTATCCCGAATCCTGAGCAGGGATAAGTCAATGCCTAACACGCGTTGCCGGTTAGTCTTTTGCCGTGAAAAGGACAAAAGTCCACATATTCGACATTGTGGCATGTCGTTATTCATAACGCCAAAATCCGTGCTTCACACGCGCGGGGAATTTTATCTCGAACCCTAAGTAGGGATAAGTCAACGCCTAACTCGCGTTGCCGGTTTAGTCTTTCACCGATTGAAAAAGACACCAGAGTACAATTCTGGGGACTTTCATCCTGAATCCTAAGTAGGGATGAGTCAACGCCTAATACGCGTTGCCGGATGCCATATTCCCGTAAGAAATGGCGAAGTCTATGTATTCAAAATCATAGCATTAAGTCTAAGGGAGTTCATTCCTTTAGCACAACGTCACGTGCGGAACGGACTTAAACAATCCGCATGCAAGCCCGATTCAAACGGTAATCGGTAAAGGCACGCCAAATCCGTTGAAGGCTGAGGGTTTGCCAAAAACCTTAAAGTCTACGTCTGATACACGTCGCTGTTTAGTCTTTTCACAGGAGAAAGACGAAGTCTACGTATTCAATATCGTAGCACTAAAAGAGTTAACTCTTTTAGCATAACGTTACATGCGGAACGGACTTAAACAATCCGCATGCTAGCCCGACTCAAACGGTAGTCGGTAAAGGCTTATCAAACCCGTTGATGGCTGAGAATTTGCCAAAAATTCTATAAATACGAGTCATTGACGTATCAGCTTCATTAGTTGGTCTCATGACTTGAACATCCAACAAACTTCAGGATAAGATCCACACGTGCAGATGAATCAGCTTTAATAGTTGGTCCTGCAGCCCAACATTCGGGACCGTCATGCTCCAATGCCTTAAGAGTTTAAACTGTGTAGACTCCTGCAAACGTACGAGTATAAGCTGTGTTAACGTCGGTCAATGCGTTACAGTAAAGATCGATGCCGGTCAATGCATCAGTAATTTCGCCAAAATAAGGCAAAAGATGACTCCAAGGATTTCAGTTACAATCAGATATGAATTCCCGACGGAGAGGATCAGTTCAAAGTCAATTCAATGGCACGAGCTAAGTTCAGAAAGTTACACACCAATCTCAGTTCAAGATTTCGACAGCGGTCAGACGATAAACGCAGCGCCGGAAGAACTTCACCTATTCGACGAAACAATGAATAGATTGAAGACTGAAGAAGTTAAGAATTGAGATAGTTCAAGGTCACTCTACGAAATTGAGGAGATGGCCTATCTTATCCAAAGCATTCCAGACTCCTCAATAAAAGAATGAGTCTGGAATACTTTGGAGGGGGTATCTGTAGGCGTCTAAAAATGCCTATAGGTGTCCGCACATAGCTCGAGACAGAGAGAAGACGACGAACATCGTTATCCGAGTCTAAGAGGATTATCTAACACCGACAAGCGCCTGAAGCAAAACGGCGAATCAAGTGACCTACACGCTCGACAGTCAGCTCGTGCACGGCGAATCAAGTGACCTGCGCGCTCGACAGTCAGCTCGCGCGCGCCAATCAGCTCGCATGCGTCAATCAACACGTGCGCGTTAATCAGTTCATGCACGTCGATCAACACGCGCGTGACAATCAGTTCGTGCACGTCGATCAACACGCGCACGTTAATCAGCTAGCACGCGTCAATCAACTCAAAGCATACAAATCAACGAAGCGAACCAAACACGCGAAAGGACAAGTCTCGAAGAAAGAGAACAGAAAAGAAGAAAAAATCGGCAAACCTGCGATTCATCTGTTCCAGGGGTTCTTAACTGGCTTGAGATCATCCCCAAACGTGGTTGGGCTATTGTCAACTGAAGATAGAGCCAAATCACTTGTTCTCATCCAAATAACCGCTTCTGAAGCCCTATAAATACAAGCCTAGGGCCTCCTTTTAGCGGGGGTGATTGATTATCAAGATGAGGAGGTGCTGCCGGATTGTGGAGTCAAAGGAGCACGAATTTCAGCGAGGGTTGACAGATCTTGGCGAGTTCTTCGGCATAAAGAAGGAGAGTTCGAGAGATCCGACGCCCGTTCCCGTCCGTCCCTTGAGATTAGGCTTGGTCTTAATCTCGAGAAGAGCCCTGATTTCGCTTGGTCGATCTCAGCGCTTCAAATCAAATACTTCCTCGGTGAAGACGAAGCTCTGCCGAATTTTTCATCAACCGGATCCAGATCTAAGGCGGGCCACGGATAAACCCCGGCACAGGCAAAGATCCCACGCAAGCAGAAGACCGATAAACGATCTCTGCGTTTGTTTTGACGAGAATTGTAAACTTTTGTTTTCATTGTGTAAAAGTCTTATAAAAAGACAATTTTTTTTTGTTTTCATTGTAACGATTGAAGTTATAATGAATACCGCAATGAATATAACAATTTTCGACGCAAACAAACTGGCGACCACAGTGGGAGCCAACAGCTTCGCTTCCGGAGCTGTCGTGTCGCAACCTCGGATCTGCATCCCGGTTGAAGAAGTGGTCGAGTACGAGTTCGACCAACTGAAGTTCGAGGAATATCTGTCGTCCTCCTCCTCCAGATCCTCCGCCTCTCGCAAGCGAAGGAAGATCAACGCGGCTGATGGAAATAAGAGGAGAGAGAGAGAGGATTTGATTTGGTATCTTTTTTTGAATTTTGAAATGAGAGAAAAAAATGGAAGGATAGATAAATGCACGTGATTGAGAAGAGAAATGGCATCAAATAAACATGATTAAGGGGGTGATTGGAAGTGATTAAGGCTGATTGGGAAAAAGAATTTGGAAGGAATTCAAATGGGAGGAAATTAAGGGAGACAATATTATGGTAATATTTTGCATGATTTTTCAAAATAAACATTATATTAATAATTAAACATATAATAATATTAATAAATAATTAACAACTAAATATTTATATATTTACATATGTACTAATGTACTAAACTCAGGTTTACATCAAATATAACAAGGTCATTAATAGTATTAGTCACCAATGATTATATAAAAAATCACTAAACCGTAAATTAATATTTAGCAGAAATAATAAATACAAGACTATATATATTATTATTTATTTATTTTGAAAACTCAGAAAATTGCAAAAATTAGGAAAAATATTAATAAAATATAATATAATATTTTAAATACTAGAAAAAAAAATCGTTTAAATACGTATCGAAAAATTACGGTTGTTACAGATATATGCAACACTATCAAATCAACCACGAACTTCGACTCATCTAAACTGATAGTACACCTCCTACAAACGTTCTCCAGAAGTGATATCTCACCTAAAGGGGTGGAAACTGATAAAGGGGTGTCTAATGGCTGAGCTACGAGCTGGAGTCTAGACATAAAATCATACAAAATGAAGGAATGCGAAGCTCCCGAATCGAAGAGAATACGGGTGGGAAAAGAATTCACAAGAAACGTACCCTCTACTATTGCTCCGCTAGCTCCATGATCACGCGGTACTACCGCATATACTCTGCCCGTGGCTGGAGACTGCTCTACTACTAGTGTTGGAGAATACGGTACTATCTACCCCTGAGGAACCTCCTGAACTACCCGAATCTGCCCCTCAGTCTTATGTGCTGCTGGCGGTGCCTCAAGTCTCTCCTACTGGCCCTAAACTCTGCCCTGCTGTCGCTGTTGCTGCTGGCTCGGGCCCTTGCCCTGCTGAGCTCCTGTTGGTGCGCTACGACACTCCAATGCCTTATGCCCGACCTTACAGCAGTTGTAGCAAACTCCCTAGAACTTGCGCTGCTGATGAGGTATCAACGGAGATTAGGGTGGAGCCTTGCTAGGAACATCTGAGCCTGTCGCTCTCCTGTCTGCCACATGCACGTGAAGTACAGCAACTCCATAAATTTGCTCTTAAAATCTACCACAGACATATCCCCCTTAGTCAACCTGGACAACTCAAGCTCCTTCCCAGTCTGTGCGGCAGAAAAAATATATTGTCCATCAAAGAAGTAGACGAAGTCCTCCCATGTAAGGGTCATCCGATGCTCTGGAGTGAACTAGAGTCGATACCATCTCCCGGCGTCTCCCTTCAGACTGTAGGACGCCAATCTCTGCTTCTAGACCGAATCCACATTAAGTATATCAAGGATATTACTCACATCCTCCTTCCATTTATAGGCTGCAAGAGGATCTGCTGACCCCTGGAACTCTGGTGCTCTCATCTTTTGGTACCTCTCAACCATGCGGAGCTAAACCTCCTGCTCTGTGGCTCTATCTGGGATTGCTGGTGGGATAACTGCAGGTGCGACCTCTGGTGGTCTCTCACTAATAGGAACTGCTTGTATCCCCTGTGGCTGATCTGCTGGTGGTGATGGTGGTGGTGTCGGTGGTGCGATATGACTTGATACAAGCTCCTCAATTGCTGCCATCTTAGCTACGATGGGAGCCATGAGATCGATAAGATACTGGGGAGCCTGCTGCGGCTCAGGTGGTGCCTGTTGTGGCTCGGGTTGAGCTTGTTGTGGCTCAGGTGGAGCCTGCTGTGACTCTGCCTGTCCAGCTCTCCGAGTACGAGGCCTATAACATCCTGCCATCTCTCTGATCATAAGAAAACAAGAGTTTATGAGTCCAAATAAACTTATACACATACATAGCATATCACAATATGATTTTCACAACAATTTAGTATTCACCCAAAACTTTAAGTTTACACAAAATAGTTGTCATAAAAAAATATCCTCAAATTTTGAGATATATGCATATATCGTCCTCATTCATACTAGGGAATCCTTACGGACTCTATACATAAATCCTAAGAAACTCTATCCTAGCTCTACGACTCGATACAGGATGATCCTAAGGATACTGGAACTAGAGCTCTGATACCAACTGTGACGCCCCTAAGTTCACACAAGGCTACAGTCTAAGGTAAAACCAAGAATGTTAAACCTGCCATGCACCACACCATGCAATAACATGTTTCACCATCATAATTACTATCTCTCTAGTAGAGTCAATAACAGGTGTAGGTACAAAAGCAAGTAAAAGATTATAAAAGAGTCAACTGATGAACTAATAGAGATCAAGTTAATGTTCCATCATTTACCATACTGAAGTCAATGTCTAAAATAAAGAAACTGGAGTTCTCAACAAGTCTCAAATACAAAATGTCTGAAATAAAGGAAATAAGGCACACAGCCTTTACAACTTCTAGAATAAACTCTCAAAATGTTTAAACAAGGCCTACTGTAGAGCTCAAAAGTAAAATATAACTATAATAGAATAGCTGAAGCTAGAGTGCCTCGCCATCAACCTGCGACTCTATAGGCTCCTGGCTCGTACCTGAAAGGGGGAGGGACAACGAGCGTTAAAACGCTAGCGAGCAACATCACAACCAACCCCAAGGAAAAATGGCTCGTTGTATACAGAAAATATAGTTATAACATATATATATAATCACAAAATCCTATTTAGGTAATTACAATGTGAGCATATGTACGTCGAGCGAAATAATCCAAACAAGAAAACCCTCATATATATACCATGTAGCTCAGATTGTAAATACATATGTATAAGAGGATTTTAGTATTTAGTAAGTTACAACACGAGCATAGGTACGTCGAGCAAAATAATCCAAACAAGGAAATCCTCATGTATATACATTGTATCTCAAATTGTACATCCCTAAATACCAAACCCAAAATCTAATACAAGAACATTAATAAAAGAAGGCAAACTCATCTCAGACTTAATTACGGTGTCGTGTCACAACTCATATAAATATCGTGTCCAGCCTATGCAAGTATAGGTGTCAACTCTCAAGGTCTAAACTAATATAGTGGATGTCCAACACATGGACTGCATATGAAAACTATCCAACACATGGACTGAAAGTGATAAATGTTCAACACATAGACTAGACATCATAATTGCCCAACACATGAACTAGATGAGTTATAAGAACAGGTGCATATACCCTAATTTCTCACGTGTCTCGGTGTGCAAACCTAAACTCGTGTCCTCATGTCATCTCACAAGCAAAGATACAGGTTATACATAAATTTCTAATACCCGTCATTCGAGGCAACTCCTCGTTCATATTTAAGCACGCAGTAACAATAAACAAATATAAACAACTTCAGTTAAACTGAAATAACTCAAATAGATTCAAAACTGAAGAATTACAAAAGAAGAAAACTCCTCATTGGTCGACTCATCAGCCGACTCATAAGTCGACCGGACAAAACACAAAACTATAGTTTTTCCCATCAGTCGACTTATTGGTCGACTCATGAGTCGACTCATTGGTCGACTGAGCAGAAACTCTCCAGTTTTCTGCTTTCGATGATTATCTGCAAAAACGTTAACTAAAGTTCTCTTTAATCATGTCCAGTAATATATTTTCAGTTCTAACACATGTATATCAACCGAAACGAAAGATTTGCACGTAATATATTACATTTATAACCCTAAACATATTTCTTCATGTTTAAAAACATATTGAAAACAATAAATCACAATAAAACTCATATTTAATCAAATTCCAGATCTGGATCTTAATTTACAAATTCGTTTGTGAGCTTTTATAAACTGAAAACATTCGATTTCTGCATCATATGCTATAAAGATCTATTTATATACACAAATAGTGATTTAGGCATAATAAAAACAAAATAAAACCAAATAAAATCATAAAAACAGTGGGTGTAGGGTTGGGCGATATATTACTCGCCTCTGATATGCTAAAACAATCCCTGAATCTGAGAGAGAAAGATCCCCTTCGCTGCACCTCGCCAAAACTCGCTGAAATCCTCCAAAAATTCCCCAAAAATCACCAAAACGAGCTAGGGTTTGAGAGGATAGAGGGCGCTAGGGTTTTCTCTGGGGTCTGATGAGTTTTGGGGTTGGTTTCGGATAGGAGAGTTTTTATGTAAGCGGTCAAACCCGAAACAAACCAACCCAAACCCACAAAGGAAAAGAAAAACTTGAAATCAGCCCGTCAGTCGACTCATCAGTCGACTCATTGGTCGACTCATGAGTCGACTCATAAGTCGACTGAGCAGACATAAATTTCCAGATTCGTGCATGTTTTGTTATTCAGTCAAAACCAATGCACAAAACTCTATGAAACCACACTCATACATATCTAATAACTTGTTACCAAGTATATCCATGACCTCAAGTCATTTACCACAAATAGAATTATTTATCCCTAATAATTCATATATACTTCTAACAAAAATACAGGGTTCTACAATTTATGAGTTTAAGCCTCCGGATAATCTATTTGTGGTTTATAATGTATTCCTTATATGGTTTGATCAAGTTTTACAAAGAAGATTTCTTCTATTAATCAAACACTTTTTAGATATATACTTTGTTTTGTATTTGCATATGAGAGGATTATATTTTTGAGCAACCCCCCGGGTGTATTACTCCTTTGTTTCAAATTATGTTTACCGGGCATTCATATGGGTTGAAACAAGTTTTTCTTGTTTTTCTTGTTATGATTTGTTTTTATCCTAAGCATAATTTTCCTTGATCCTTGTGGATAAAATTTTCTTGTTTTTCTTGTTATGATTTGTTTTTATCCTAAGCATAATTTTCCTTGATCCTTGTGGATAAAATACAAAATTGTTTGACATTATCTTTGGCATGGTTGTGCATATAGTAAAGATGTTTCTCATATTCAAATTGATACAAAATATCTCGTAGTGGACATCTTTAACTAAACTTTTTGCCAAGAGATTGTTTATAAGAAATGATTGAGTACTCTTGTCTTTTGAACTAAAATATTTTCTTGATCATTTGTTTATTAAAACAATATTTTTTGTTTTTTTTCCCATGAACTTTCACTTGAATTCTCTTTTGGTCTCATTTATTCATGAATTCTCATGATTGTTTCTTCATGAACAAAATTTGTGTTTTTTATGAGTTTTCATATTGTTTATGTATTGAGACATCATGTATCTATATGTGTTGTAAATCAAACATAATTTATGATTGATATTTTATAGATTTTTTTAATCATTTTTTATTTTTGATTTTAAAATTTTTATTTTTTTGGTTTTATGTTTTAGACTCTTGTGACACCTTATCTTTATGATACATGCATATGTGCTCACTTAGTCTATCTTTGTATGTGAGTTATGTTTAGCATTTTTATATTTATGCTTGCTCACATGTTTGCCATGATCTTTATTGCATATATTCGTTATGGCTTGTTGATAGGGAGAGCTATCCATATATCTTTTTATGTTTTATATTCTCACACATGCTTACATATAGAGGGAGCTCTTAGCTCTCATTATGTTTTTCCCCATTTTTGATGTTGTCAGAGGGGGAGAAAAATGTGAGGTATAATACTTGTTTTTGATTGTTTATTAATTTTATTATGCATATTGGTAAATTGTTTATCATCATCAAAAAGAGGGAGATTGTTGGCCTTCTTGTTTTTATGATGATTTAATAAACAATTTATGACTAATATTGGTTTTAGTATTTTGTTTTGTGTTGTTTAGTATATACAGCAAATTGAGCAAAATTGATATTGAAGTTTATGCAAATCAAGTCAATCAATCAAAGTTCAAGCTTCATAAGATTCATTCTTGGTATACTTAGTATAAGATTATATAATGTGTGCAATTTCAACAAGCTCAAATTTACACACACACACACACACACACACTTATTTGTGATATTTCTCAAATCATAGGTGTTTTTATGCAAAATATATTTTAATATGCTTGGACTATACAAATATTATTAACATCTTTTATTATATCCATATAAACATTACACAAGTTTTTAAAACTTGATTTGAGCTAAATGACAAAATCAACATGTTTATAAATACATGTATTTTAGTGTTTTTGAATATTTTTGAGATTTCACAAATGATAAGAGCAAATTAAAAAATTTCTTTTCTAACATGTTCATTTTCATGTTTATAATTTTTTTCTAAAGTTTTATATTTTTTGGAATTTATTTACTAATTTTTAAGCATCTTCAAAGTTGGGTTTTACTATTTAAAATAGGCTAATAACATGTTATCAGTCGACTGATACATGTGTTCAGTCGACTAAAGAAAACGCCTGGAATAGTCAAAAGTTTCTGTTTTTTATTGGTCGACTGATCAGTCGACTGATGAGGTCATCAGTCGACTGACCATGCTTATTAGTCAACCGATAAGCTGCCGTTTGCCTACAACGGTCAGCTCATCAGTCGACTGACGCAACCCTTCAGTCGACTTATAAACCCCAACGGCTATTTTTTCAGCCTTTTACAATTTTGTCTTTTTGTTGGATTTTCTTGGGTTTTGAGCTTTGGTTTTTCCTCCTATATATACCCCTCTCTATTTTAGTTCTGAGGCATCCAAGAGGGTGTTTTTAATAAGAGTTTCTAAGTGTTTAAAGTTTGTTTCTTCTCAAGTTTGAGTTTGGTGTTTGTTTACAAGAGAGGAAGCTTGCATTGTCAAATTGAGGAATTCATCCTCAATCTTCTTCATCCTCTTATTATATTTATAGAGAACTTTTTCTAACTCTTTCCTTTAGCAATTTTATTATTGATTTTTATATTCTTACTATTGCTAGTTTGTTAATTAAGTTAGACTTTATTTATACTCATTTTATCACACACACCTTATTTGAGCTTTTAGGATTACGTACACTATATTGTGGGTTGTGGTGAGTGATATTGTGAGAGTGAGCTTCATTGTGTTCTCATTCATTATTAGAGAATAAATTTTTGTATTTGAGCTTTATTGTGTGAGTTACACGTTGTATCACACTTGTACACCGAGAGAAGTGTATGGTGGGAGACGGGGTTATCCCAAGAGGAGTGGCGTCGATAATAAAGCCTAGGGAGAGGTTGTAAATTCGAGCACTTGAGGGAGACACGGGCTAGAGACCAACACTTAGAAGGTATAGAGTGGGGGATTACAAGATTGTTGATTATAAAGTTTTCAGTGAACTAGAAAATCAAGTTGTGAGGTGTAAACGTTATTCGGGTGAGCGTAGAAAACTCGGTTGTAATAGTGGATTTCTTCCCAGGAGTGGGGAGCAGAGACGTAAGACGGAAGGTCCGAACTCTGTGATCATCTTTGTGTGTTAGAATTTGCATTGGCGTATCATTTATGTCTATTGCTTAGTCTATTTTATTCGCCATTGCTCATTGTTTACATTGCCCTATCACATTTGTATTTTGCTTATCCTTGCATATAATTATTGCATAGCATTCTTTCTAGGATATATTTGTTAATTAGTTTTAATCAACATTAATATCTAATAAGATTAGCATAAACTCTATTCACCCCCCCCCCTCTAGGGTGTTTTCACTTATAAGTACTAATGTTAGTCCACAAATTCTGATGTTGAAACTTATTTATAGTCTCTGAAATATTCAAAATTTCAACCAATTTCCATATAAACATTACACAAGTTTTTAAAACTTGATTTGAGCTAAATGACAAAATCAACATGTTTATAAATACATGTATTTTAGTGTTTTTGAATATTTTTGAGATTTCACAAATGATAAGAGCAAATTAAAAAATTTCTTTTCTAACATGTTCATTTTCATGTTTATAATTTTTTTCTAAAGTTTTATATTTTTTGGAATTTATTTACTAATTTTTAAGCATCTTCAAAGTTGGGTTTTACTATTTAAAATAGGCTAATAACATGTTATCAGTCGACTGATACATGTGTTCAGTCGACTAAAGAAAACGCCTGGAATAGTCAAAAGTTTCTGTTTTTTATTGGTCGACTGATCAGTCGACTGATGAGGTCATCAGTCGACTGACCATGCTTATTAGTCAACCGATAAGCTGCCGTTTGCCTACAACGGTCAGCTCATCAGTCGACTGACGCAACCCTTCAGTCGACTTATAAACCCCAACGGCTATTTTTTCAGCCTTTTACAATTTTGTCTTTTTGTTGGATTTTCTTGGGTTTTGAGCTTTGGTTTTTCCTCCTATATATACCCCTCTCTATTTTAGTTCTGAGGCATCCAAGAGGGTGTTTTTAATAAGAGTTTCTAAGTGTTTAAAGTTTGTTTCTTCTCAAGTTTGAGTTTGGTGTTTGTTTACAAGAGAGGAAGCTTGCATTGTCAAATTGAGGAATTCATCCTCAATCTTCTTCATCCTCTTATTATATTTATAGAGAACTTTTTCTAACTCTTTCCTTTAGCAATTTTATTATTGATTTTTATATTCTTACTATTGCTAGTTTGTTAATTAAGTTAGACTTTATTTATACTCATTTTATCACACACACCTTATTTGAGCTTTTAGGATTACGTACACTATATTGTGGGTTGTGGTGAGTGATATTGTGAGAGTGAGCTTCATTGTGTTCTCATTCATTATTAGAGAATAAATTTTTGTATTTGAGCTTTATTGTGTGAGTTACACGTTGTATCACACTTGTACACCGAGAGAAGTGTATGGTGGGAGACGGGGTTATCCCAAGAGGAGTGGCGTCGATAATAAAGCCTAGGGAGAGGTTGTAAATTCGAGCACTTGAGGGAGACACGGGCTAGAGACCAACACTTAGAAGGTATAGAGTGGGGGATTACAAGATTGTTGATTATAAAGTTTTCAGTGAACTAGAAAATCAAGTTGTGAGGTGTAAACGTTATTCGGGTGAGCGTAGAAAACTCGGTTGTAATAGTGGATTTCTTCCCAGGAGTGGGGAGCAGAGACGTAAGACGGAAGGTCCGAACTCTGTGATCATCTTTGTGTGTTAGAATTTGCATTGGCGTATCATTTATGTCTATTGCTTAGTCTATTTTATTCGCTATTGCTCATTGTTTACATTACCCTATCACATTTGTTTTTGCTTATTCTTGCTCTTATCACATTGTATATCTATATTGCAAGAATAATTTATTAATAAGTTTTAATCGGCATTAATATCTAATAAGATTATCAATAACCCTATTCACCCTCCCTCTAGGGTATTTTCAATTATCTTGTGAGAGCTTTTTCAAATAAGATTAAGTAAAATCTGTGAGTAGGTAGATGCACACACTACCCTATGCATAACACCTAAGGATCTAGGTGCAAGCTTGCTTTTATGATCTATGTTGTTTATTTGTATATATGTTTATATGCTACTTCTATTTTCGGTTTGGATTCATGTTACATGTTACCTGATCATGAAGAAAGGTAAAGTCATACAGTTATACAATTTTTCTTATGTTTGAGCTAGCTGTGCATCTATCACACATGTTATATGTGCACAAACCACATCATTCATTTTACCACTTGATAAACGGCTTTTTGACCGTCCCTATTTGCACGCTAGCAGCAAACTAGGACACACCCTATGTCTTTCAGGCACCCTAGACTTTAGTGACTCCTAGTAGGACTAGGGGTTTCATCGATTAGCTCATCTATCTACTTATCCACCAATTATTGTTCAGCTTATCTGTCATCAACTTTTGCCTTTTTTTACTATGTTTTAAAACTCCTATATAATGAAGTGACTCTTATGTATCTTATTTATTTCAGTTGATACTTTAGATTTGTATGGCTGAGAGGCCTTATTATCAGTATGTTATGCAGATGACATTGACATTAGACTTGTGATGTCCATCTGTGTTATTTTGTAATTTGTGGGGCTTTTTGACTATTTACATGTGAGTATTATTTGCTATCGCTGAGTATTTAATGTTGTACATTTGCTTTTTCTGTATATCATTTTCTCTGTATTTGTAATTGTGTATTATTCTATAATTTTTCCAGTTGTGGTTATTGAGATGTATGTATCGATCTATTATATAGGGTTAGGTATATGATTTTGGGAGGAGTTTAGCCCAATTGCATATACTGTCTAGCATAGTCACGTTCCCATCATGTAATTTCAGAGCACAACACATGACAAGTACTATAAACTCTGCCTTAGCTATCAAATAAAGTTTCTATTTCTACATACTCCTCTTCTCTTTAGCATCATAGACTTGGTCATGTTAATTATAGAAAGATATCTAACATGAATAAATTAAGATTTCTATCTAACTATGGGATGATAAACCAAGTCAATGTGAAGTTTGTATATAAGTCAAGATCATTAGAAAACATTTTCATAGCATCACAAGAAATACACAATTACTAAACTTAATTCACTCTGACACTTGTGACTTTAAAAGTTTTACTACTAGAGGAGGTTTGAAATATTTTCATTACTTTTATAAATGATCACTCCTGATATTGTCATGTTTACATACTAAAATCAAAAGATGAAACCTTTAGTAACTTTATTGAGTTCAAGACTTAAGTAGAAAAAATAACTTGGTCATCCAATAAAGAAACTTAGAAGTGATAGACGAGGAGGGTATCAATCCAAGAAAGCAGAAGCTTTGTTTAGAGAACATAGGATAGTTGCTGAGACAATGGCTCCTAATTCACAGCTATCTATTGGGACTATAGAGAGAGAAAAAAATCAAACTCTAACAGAGATGATAAACTCAATGCTTGTCACCTCTAATCTTCAAATTTCTACTGGGGTGAGGCATTGTCAATGGCAAATTTAATTTTAAATCGGGTACCACAGTCTAAATCTGATATAATGACACATCAATACTAGGTTAGTTATCGTGCTCCTTTAAATAATCTTAAAGTGTGGAGGAGTCTTACCTATGTTAGAGTACCTGATATTAGAAAATCAAAGCTCGGACCAAAGGTGAATAAATCTTTCTAGGGCTTGCCAAAGATAGTGATGCAAGTAGGTTCTTGGATCCTGACACCAACTTAATTACTAAAGCTTGAGATACATAATTTTTTAAGGATAAGTTTATCAAAGATAAAAGCTTATCACTCAAAGATATACCAGAGAATTTTAATTGACTATGGCTACTCTAGAAGAACATACTATTTTGGAGGAATCAGCTCAACATGAAGAACTTACTATTCTATAGGAAGATCCAGAGTCTCCTGCGAAGAGGGTAAGGTAGGTGAAGGATTTTGGTTATGACTTATCTATGTGTAATGTAGAAGATGATCCTTTAAGTTTTCATGATGATATGAGACTCAAATATGCATTATCAAGAAAGGCAGATGAATACTCTTCTTTAATATCATACTTGAGAGTTGGTTTATCTTCTCGAAAGAGCAAGACTATTAAGTACAAATAGACCTTCAAATGAAAGATTTGTACTGAAAGTACCATTAATCAAGTCTCTTTATAGACTTAACAACAAAATAAGCAAATTGATCAAGTCTCTTTATGGATTGAAACAAGCACCTACACTCTAGTATGAGAAGTTCGACAAGGTCATTTGTGGAAATGGATTCAAGTCAGTGAGTGTGACAAATGCCTCTACATAAAAAAATTTAGAGAGAAGAAAATTGCTATATGTCTAAATGTAGATGATGTGCTTATCATTAATACTAATCTATAGATATTCACATCTACCATGATGTTTCTATCAACATAGTTTAGTATAAAAGATCTTGAAGATGTTGACATAATTTTTAGAATCAAGATCATTAGGTCAAAGAATGAGATTGGCCTAACTCAATCTCATTACAATGAGAATATATTGCAAAAATATGGATATTTTGATCTTTAGAGATATTGATATCATATGACTACCACAAAAAACTTCGTGCCAACTCAGGAATACCAGTGAAATAGTTAGAGTACTCATCGAGATCCTTTTGTATGCTATGAGCTACAAGGGCTAGATATAGCTTTCACTATTAGGATGCTTAGCAAATTTATAAGTAATCCTGAAAAGTCTTATTAGAATAATATTGAAAGAGTACTGGGGTATTTAAAAGGAGCAATGAATCTAGGTTTGTTCTTCTCTAGAAATCATGCAGCTATAGAAGGCTTTTTAGATGCTAATTGTTGTTTAGAGTTCGATGAGTGCAGATCTATAGGAGGGTTTGTATTTACCATAGTAGGTGTAGCAGTCTCATGGAAATCCAAGAAGCAATGATCATTGCATAATCATCCATGGATTCTAACTTTTATTCTCTATTTACAACAAGAGATGGGACTGAATAGCTCACAAACCTTATCGGAGACCTTCTATTGAAAGAACTGTAAGGAGCAGTGATTATTATCTATTATGATAACCAGATAACGAGTGTTGTGGCAGTAAACTCGTTGTTCAATAGAAAAAAGTGGAGAATTCGTCTGAAGCATGGTTATCATAAAGAGTTAATCAAATCACAAAGTCATCTCAGTGATCGACATCCCTTCTCTAGACAATGTTGCTGATCTTGTGATGAAAGGTCTAAAAAAGGATTTTATGGAGAAAATGTCTACTAAAATGGGTCTTAAAGCTATATAATTTTCATTTTCATTTTCCATGTAATTGAATTATTAGTTCAAAGCTTAGCAATTGATAATAAGATGTTGGTTCAAAAATAACAATAAAACTTATGTTTATCCTACTATATTGAGGTTAGTTATAAAAATCTTAATGACTCCAAGATAGTTTAAATGTGGCTTGTAAGTAATTACATACCCAAAGGACTCACCTACATTAGGATGGAAGTTTGACCATTTCTATGAAGTCTTAAAGAAAGATTTCAAAATCCTATTTAAAACTAGGAATTAGCACTATAAGCAGTCAAAAATTACAAAGCATTGATCAAAGGATGAAAAGGTATTTCAGTAGAGAAATCCACAATAATGGGTAAATAAGAAGGGAAACCAAAGAACTAAGCCTAACAGACCAAGATCAACAAGGCATGACCTTGCCCTATGTAAGCAAAACCCGTGTGGTAATCAGAATTCTCTTTCACTCTGAATCAAGAAGAAATAGTTGCTTCAAACCACGTGTGAAGCAATACTCTCATGACTATACAAGAGTTAGAATAACCATATTTGATTAGCTGCCCAACGAAGGTTAAGTCGTCAAAATCCTTACATTAAATGCATGGGATCTTCCCCATATTATGCAGAAAGATCAAGGCAAATATTCTCCAATATTATAGTCCAATAGAGTTCTACACTACTTTTCATTCAATTGTAGACAGTTAAAATATATTTCATCCAAGCTAATGATTCAACTTGGATCTAAGAAGTGAATGCCTATGAGCTAAATGCTTCAAATAGGCCCAAACTCGAGCCTATAACAAGCAATAGCAAAGCTCACTAACAAAGCATGTGAACTTCACCACACAGTTCATCTCGATCCGACTAAATCACGAGTAGGTCAACTCCTAATTAGACCTTCGGACCAAGTCAAAAGGCATCATCAATACGGCCAAGGCATGAGTCAAATTCGAACTCACTGGCGAAATTCGCTAACCAATTAATCAATGAACTTCACCCATAACTACCCATGTGGGCCATGTCACCCATGATTCAAGGTTGATGGCCTACCCATGACTGAATTAACCTCACTTAAGCATTTCCAGCGAGCTTCACCATCCCATTAATCAGCGAACCTCACCAATCAGCCGTTTAAGTATTATTCTTAAGGGAATAACCGTTTTTCCACTATCTTCTATCCTAATGGCCACTTAATCCATAATTAAAGGCCATTAACTCTCTCTCACCCTATAAAAATAGGAGAAGATTATTCATTAGGAGGAGAGACCATCAGACTACACATGCATGGTTTTATCTATTTTGGTTCTATAATAAGACTGAGCTATCTTCTGGCAAAACTATTAAAGATCAACAGTAAGAGACCCATCATCTTAGCTGGGTTATCAATAGGGTACAAGATCGATGCTCTATTGGCACACTTGGACTGATGTCCAAAATTAGAAGAAGTGAGAATGGTGACCTTTGCTTAGGGTGAAGGTCAATGTTTCTTCGCTCTGGGTGAAGTTCGTTTGGCTTTTAGTGAAGCTCATACCATCTTTGGTGAAGGTTACCTTTACACACGTGGGGTCTACTTGGACCCTAAGTTGGCACTACAAAAAATCTTACGGCAGCTTCTCACGATTACCACTTTAGCTTGGTCAAATTCTATGACTAATGACTCAGCATAAACCTTGAGAGTCTTGGTGTCACAATTTTCAATGTTCTCCTAGGTGAGCATTGGACTCTTTTGAAGTCCAAGTCAAAGAGAAAGCACAAGACGAAGTCTTCCAACATTATATCTGCAGTCATAGGAGAAGAATATCTACAAGTTTGTTCACTTACCGACTCTTAAGAAGAGAAAATTGTCATGACGGGGACAAGGTCTGGCCGAGATTTTCTAAAGAACTATGGTCATCCAGGACCTTCCAAATAACCCGAACCGACCAACCAAAAGGAGATTTGGCTGGACAAGTCATTATAGCGTCCCTCAGATGATCCTAAAGCCCCATTTTAGTATGATATCATGGCCCAATTATCCAATGTCCTAGATCATATAACGTTATTCAAACTTCTATATTTATCTAAGGAAACGAGGGATGCATTGAAAGAAGTTTTGAATAATAGTGAGGCGTTCCTCGCCCACATAATCAAGCCTTCTCATGATGAAGAACATAAGCTATGCTATTAGTGCCAATCACAAGCACCTTGCATCACTTTCATTCTAGAAGACATGTTCATCATTGACCATCGTCATAACTAAACCCTTTACTATATTGGATATGTAGGGTCCGCAAAGGTCGAAAGGATTCATATCGACCCAGGCTCTGCGTTGAGTATAATCCCTCAAAGACTCTTGAGCTTTTTGGGTATTTCCCTTCACAATCTCTCATAGACTACCATCAGCATATTTAGCTTCAACTCTAGCAGTATTTGTTCTCTTGGGATGATCCAAGGTAAATGTCAAATTGGTGATTTAAATACGAAAGTGACTTGTTATGTCATTAACATCGAAACACCCTACGACCTTCTCCTTGGATGATCGTAAATCCATTTTAACATGATCATCCCCTCAACGTTTCATTAATGCTTCAAGTACATTGATGAACAAGGGTTTATCAAAAGATTGATGCTAAAAGTATCCCTTTAAGGGTGGTAGAGAATTACTTTACCGACTCTCTCTTGTATGACGATAATCATACAAGAGAGATTGTTTTTTGCAATGATGAAGACTGCGGTAACAAAGTGGACAATGAACTAGATGCAGATGATGATCTGATCTGGGAAATAAACCACTTGTAATTACTCTCATAGATCAATGTATTAAAAAGTCAGCCAATGATCAAGGCGACTGGATCTTTAATAAAGAAGAGTTTGTTTATGATTACTCTTTAGACTCTGAGTATGAAAATTCAAGAGTGAAAACTTTGATGTCTAGGCTAGCATTAGAGTCAACTTTGTACATGCTTATAAATGAGTCTTACTCGATTCATGTAGGCAATAAAAATTGCCTTTAAAGCCTTATCAGAGAAGTTCAGAATAAAACTGCTAAAACCTCGCCCGAAATAGCAAAAAGGAGAAAAACACTGATAAAAAGGGGAAAATGCAGATATCTCCCAAACCGTAAGGAATTTGGCGAAATGGAGGAAGTGAACCAAAGCCTTCGGCTAGGTTCGGATGGCTCCATCTCGTCGAGATAGGCGATTTTCATATATAATTTGTCCAATTCCGACTTACGGTTTGAAAGTTACGACCTATTCTTTGATCCATGCTCAGGAGCTCGCCTGCAGCTCGAATTTCGCCTGCACGATCAAGACCCAAGTCTGCCTGCACACCTGACCTCACCTGCAGACCCAGTTCGCCTGCAAGCTCGCCTGCAGACCCAAGTTTACCTGCAGTCACAAGCTCACCTGCATACTCGAGCTCGCCTGCAGACCCAGCTCATCTGCAGACCCAAGTCTGCCTGCAGTCACAAGCTCGCCTGCAGACCCAGTTCGCCTGCAGACCCAGCTGCTGCAGACTCAGCTCGCCTGCAGACCCAAGTCTGCCTGCAGTCCCAAGCTCACCTGCAGACCCAAGCTACAGACTCGTCAGCTCACTGTTAACTGCCCACTTGGAATATGGAAACAGTTACATCAGTGGTCAAATCCCATAAATTAAGGGAGAAAGCATGGCGCTCCTCACCTAGCAAGAATAGGGCGGCTGACAGGACCCCCTAAATGGTCACATCCCACAGCTAGGGCGGCTGACAGGACCCCCTAAGTGGTCATATCCCACAGCTAGGACGGCTGGCTCCCTCACCACTAGTAGTGGTCAAATCCCACGAATTAAGGGATGGCCCATGACATCCCTTGCCTATTAAAACCCATCTTCAGCCAGCATGAAGGGGGGATTGGCTGTTGCATATTCTGCTGGCTAATCTCCCAAAGGTTAAACCTGGACCTTTGCCAAAGGCTCCCTCATTTGAGAACTAAAGCTCCGGCAGCAACTTCAATCGGATCGTCCAAGGGAAGCAGACTCGGCACGAGCACCGAGCGAGGCGTCCTATCATCACCGATGAACCCACGTTAAACAAGGAGGGCATTCCCTCCGCTTCTGTTATAAACATTTGATTATTAGTTTGTAATAAGCCGTTCTTATCAATACAAACGAAGTTTCCTGTTTTTGGGAGATCAAAATTTACACCTACAATTCATTAGCAACTAGGCAACTTAAAGAATGTTACCTTCATGATCCAAGCTAAAGGAGCTGCTCGAAAGTCGATAATCTTTGGAAAGGTTGAGATGAGGAAGTTGAGGGAATTCCAAAATTCTCCCACTACAGCTAACAATCTCAACACATAATGGTAAAAATGGGGTACAACTTTGCCCTAAAACAAGGATTAAATCTCAATAAAGGAACAAAACTTCATCTAATCTCCTTTATACTAGAAGGGGAGACTTTCAATTATTATAATCAAAATAAACATGGACGTTGTTACATCTCCTTTGAGGCTGATTCATAGATAGTAGATGTATCTGATTATTTCCTAAGTAGTTCTCCAGATTCGTCTAGCTAGGACTCTGACACTAGAATTGGAGCCATGCTTGGAAAATTCACAACTAACATGATCTCATATAGTCTAACAATGGATCTTGATGAATTTGAAGTGTTCGATGATCCTAAAGATAATTTTTGGGTAAAACATCTTGAAAAATAGTGGGAGTCGTGCTTTGAAATCAGCAAACCATCCACCAAAGATAAAGTGGTCCAAGTGAGTACAGGTGACGAAGTCAATCCTAAACCCTCATATTTATCAGTGAGAGTTTACCACTCACTAAGAAAGAAGAACTCATAACTCTTCTTCAAGAATATATTGATATCTTCACTTGGGATTATGAAGACAAGCCCGGTTTGGATCCTAATGTGTCCATACATCGCCTTAACATTAACCCTAATGTTAAGCCAGTTAAGCAACAATAACGCCGCTTTCATCCTAAGTTGATAGAGCAGATTAAGAAGAAAATCTATAAACTCATTGAATGTGTGCTCATCTGTGAAGAACAACATCTAGATTTGTTGGCCAACATCGTGGTGATAATAAAAAAAATGATAAGATCAGGATCTGTATTGATTTTAGGAATCTTAATCTTACTTGCTCAAAAGATAAATTTTTACTGCATATCATGAATGTTATGGTTGATAATACGTACGGGTTTGAGAGGTTATTATTTATAGATGTGCTTTTTAGATACAACCAAATCAAGATGCATCAAGATAATCAGAAGCACATAGCTTTCAGGATATCCTTAAGGAAATCTATTATACAAAAATGCCCTTTAGCCTAAAAATGCTAGAGCAACTTTTCAACACGCTATGAACACGATTTTTTATGAGCATTTGCATAAGAAGGTGGAGTGCTATGTCGACAACCTCACAATCAAGAGTCATCACAAATAAGACTATGTCAATGACTTGAGAATGGTGTTCGAAATCATGAGAAAACATCAACTCAAGATGAACTCAACTAAATCTTTCTTGGGAGTATCATTATATAAATTATTAGAATTTATTATAACATCTAAAGGATTACATGTTGCTCTCAAAAAAGTAAAAGTCATCCGAGAGATGCCACCTCCAAGGAATCTTAAAGAACTAAGAGGTTTACAAGAACGACTGACTTACATTTTAGGTTCATAGCTAACCTGTCTGGAAAATGTTGACCATTTCCAAGGATGATGAAGAAAGGTGTTTTGTTCGTTTAGGACAATGCTTGTCAAAAAGCTTTCGATGAGATCAAGAATTATCTCATGAAGCCACAGGTCCTAGCCGCTTCAGTATTGGGTAAACCATTTCTGATCTAATCAGGGTACTAGATCACTCTCTCAGAGCACTTCTTGCCCCCCAAAAAAATAACAATGACCATGAACAAACCATTTATTACCTTAGCTGGACTATGATTAGTGCTTAGCATCGCTATAATCCATTCGAAAAGCATTGATTTTTATAGTTTAAGAGTTAATCTTCTATGGATACTCATGACGAAATCGAATCGCTGAACTCCAAGCTAGTCAAATGAGTAATACCGTTTTCACAGTATTATATGACATTCGTACCGCAAAAAGCAATTAAAAGTTAGGTAATAATCAACTTTTTGTCAGATCACTCTATCCCTAAATCTTCTAAACTCTATGAAGACATCCTAGATGAAGTATTCGAGTCAAATGTTACCTCAAACCACTAGGTGTGGTAACTTTACTTTGACGATGCGTCAAGACGCAACCACAAATGAGCAATTGTCATAGGAGTGGGTGTAGTGCTAATCAATCCCGATGGACATGTCCTCCCTCGGGCTTTTTTATTAACCGAACTATGCTCCAATAATATGGCCAAGTATAATGCCCTCATAATTGGCTTACAACTTGCTCAAGATATGAATATCAAATACCTTAAAGCTTACAACAATTCTAAATTAATCATCAATCAGATTAAAGGAGAATATGACGTCCACCACAACAACCTTATATCCCATCATGAAGCAAGAATGTTCCTTGCATAGTCATTCGAAGGCTTTTGCATTAGTTATGTAGCTCGCCTCGAGAAAACTCAAGTGAATGCTTTGGCGTCCGTTGCAATTACTCTTGTTTTGACTCCCAAGTCCACTAGGGGCATCACAGTGGCTAGCCATCAATCCTGATTCCGCCCTCCGGACTGAAGAAGGTGTTGCTATCAATGTTATATACCTCTAAAATGTTGTACAATACCAGTGCACAAATCTCTATGCCATATTTTGAGGCTCTCACTGCAGAATAGACCCCCAATCTTCTCAAGGTGCCCTCAAAAGTGATGAGAGGGTAATCCATTAGATGGGTCCACCATTGGGTATCTGTTGATCGTATACAGCTAGGGAATCTAGTATTCCCATCAGGATACTATGTATCAGTCTTTGAAAGTTCATTCCCAAAGATATTCGAAACAATAGGAACTTCATTAACAGGGGCATCCTCATGAATGAAGCCTATACACAAACCTATGACATTGACCCCGTAGAGGCCTTCCTGTTGAAAGTCACTATTGTACTTCAGAGAGCTCAACTTCACACTATCTTTTTTGTTGGTGAGGGTGAAACACACTTATACAAGGCACGGAAAGAGGATGCAAGTACATGAAGGACATATGACGCTCTATCACGAGCAAGTAGTACAATAGTGGTCCACTTGGTTGAAATATCAATGCTCCTTCGCCCAATTAAATATGGAGGTGCCATTAGGATTATTATCCCTAAATAAAAAGTGAGGCTTCCCTAACATATCCTCTTTTAGAATGGAAAACTTAGTATCTGTGATCATCTTCTGTAGAGTTTGATAGTCTCCTAACTGTATGGCCTCAATCCTTCTTGGCTGCTACCCTATAGGTATATGGGGACATGATCATCAAAAGCATGCCTCACTTCAGAGTCACGAGTCCTATCATGCCCAAAGTGGTTATGACGGTCGACATGCTCCTTTGATAATCAAACTGCACAAAAGGAGTTCAAATAAGTTAGAAGATAAAGAATGGAAGAAATTAACCAAGTCTCTACACTCAGATGCGAAGTTTGTCAGGGGTGAATCTTGCTCATAAGTGAAAGCCATCAATCGACTAAGTGGAAGTTCATGTTGATAGCAGCGAACTTCAGCACTACAACCAAATCCACTCAAAAGATTAAGTGGATCAGATTGGCAAACTTTGCTCAGGCGAAGGTCGCCCAAATCAGACTGACTAGAATTGCTAAAGCAAAGGTCACTCTAATTAGATTGGCGAATCTCCCTCAGGCGAAGGTTGCTCAAAAAAGATCGCGACCCCTGTCCAAATAAAGTTCCTCCATAAGCCCAAAAGGCTAACAACAATGAGTTTCGCCTAAGAAGCGAAGCTCACCACATCAAGTGCTATTGATGGCCGCTAATAGAACTTCATTCACCACCGACAAAAGTTTGTTGATAAGACAATGAATGGTCATAAAAATTCATGCATTTAGTAGCAAATAAATTCTAAGTTCCCAAGGCACTATTTGAAGCCCAATTAGGGTTGAACTTTGATAGATCCGAAGATCACCATAGGTGAGTTTGAAGCTTACGCATGGTCATCTCCAACTACGCCGACGTGTCTTTCGCTCTTGGCTGATGAGGTCCCCTAGAAATACATCTTCCTTTTTTAGATTGCATAACGAGGAGCCATTAAAGATTGATCTTATGAATTTTTTGGGTAGAAAACTAGGGTCTTCAGAAAGTTAGGGCTTTTGAAAATCAAAGTGAAGAAGAAAGGAGGTAAACAACTCTATTCATAGGCTGACCATAAACTTTGCTGAAGATTTTCACCCCTAACTTTACCATAAATCTCTCCTCGAGCTTCACCAAAGATTCTCGCCTTGAACTTCACCGAGAATCTTACTCTGAATGACCTTCACCACAATTTTAGGCATAGAAATCAAGAATTCAAATTTTAAATCCTCATGATGAGCCCAACATAATAGAACTATTGAGCCCTGCCTAGCTAACTTATTGAGCTTCACTAAGCCGACTGTTTCTCAAGATAAGTAAATGAACTTTGCCCCCATTCAGTTGAGCACTAAAGCGAACTTCACCAGAATGATATGGTGAATTTTACTAAGTCTACAAATTAAGAAAATTTCAATTTAATTTGTTTGAGATCCTACTTGGCAAATTGCCGTTCGATTCTCGTAGACATAAGAGTGCCTAAGCTTCGCTTCCAACATAATAACTCCACGCAAAGTTCAAGTTCAATACAGAACTAAAATTCATACAGATCATACACATAAAGATGGACAATTTCAAAAAAAAAGTTTATTTTATTGATTGAAAACTCTACTATATAAATGTGACATTCAGACTATCCAAGGGATGATGGGTATTTATCGCTATCTGCTACTACCCTATATTTCTAACTATGGATAATGTGACGGCTAAGGAACATACACGAGTAGTACTAAGCTACACCCCATGTTCCTCTGTTCCTCTAATCTCACAAAACTTGGAGAGCTGAACTTTTCCCCATACAGAAAATAAGTCCTACTTACTCCTCCCTAGACTATGCCATGGCAGGAGAAATAGCTGCTAAACAAGAAGTGCCCTATTGCTCCAAACTAGAGCATGTCAAGAGAAAGAACCACTTCTTGCAAACAAAATTCAATGTCAGACCTGGAACATCCAAACAATGTTTAATTACATTTTAGGTTCATATTTGTGGAACCTAATCACTGTCGGAGTCCTTGCTTATGGAGCTCCAAAAATCTTTCTTCAACTATCATCCCAGTCATTGAAAGGTCTTACACAGAGCATGGCACTCGAAGCTCCAAGGGTCTCTATCGCGGTTGACCTCACCCTAAGCCTTTGATTGATTCTCAACGATCTGCTCGAGTTTGGCCTTCTCAGTCAATAGCAAATCCACCAATCAGCGGAGTATGCATAGTTCATCCACTTAGTTGCCTCCTACTTGTCAAACTCCTGTTAGAGCTGTTTTATTTCAACTCCTCTATTGAGGAGCATCTTTGATCTAAATGATGGAGACTTGGACATGGAGGAGATGAAGATGAAGATGAAGAATTTAAAAGGGAAATATCACTATTTATAGCCTTCTCCAAATCAACTTTTAAGAAAATTATATCTTTAAAGATTTGATTGGACCAGACAAAGAGACTAAATTTTAGGCTAAAACTCGGTCAAATCTATAGCGAATCTCGTGAATCTTCAATCAAGATATCTCAGCCGTAGATCATGGCATGAATCTAAAGATGCAATCCCAATGACCATTGCCAGTTAGTGAACATCAATAACTAACAAACTTTACCCACATAGTCTAGAGTAAGGCAAATCTTATCGATACCTAGGATCACCTGAACTTCACTTATTTCTCAACTTTGCCCCAATAATAGGGCAAATAAACTTCATTCCAAATATAGAATTGAACGAGTATAAGGATTGCTGAGCCTTCAATGCAAGTCTACAGCAAAGGAAGTCACATTCAACAGTACACCTCTGACAACTAAGTAGATTGAAGATAATTTTTAACCCAAACAAGATGACTCAAGCTACTTTTAATAATACATCTCTAGCTATCACTCAAAGAATTTTAATCCATATTACAAGCCAAAAGTAGGATCTTGAAAACTGTGTAGGGGGAGGGGGGGGGAGGGGGAGTTCTTGTACACGGTTAAAATATATTTCATCTAGTCCAATGATTTAGCTTGGATTTGAGAAGTGAACGCCATGGGCTAAACACTTTAAATGGCCTCAAACTCGAGCCAACGCTATAGCGAAGCTCGCCAAATAGAGCATGTGAACTTCGCCACACAGCCATTTCGACCCGACTAAATCAAGAGTGGGTCAACTCTCAATTAGGCCTTCAAATTGAGTCGAAAGGCATCATCAAGTCAACTAAGGCATGAGTCAAATTTGAACTTGCCAGTGAAGTTCGCCAACCAATTAATCAGTAGAGTTTGCCTACAACTACCCACATGGGCAACGTCACCCACGATTCGGGGGTGATGGCCCACCCACAAAAGAATGAGCCTTGCTTAGGCATTTTCAGCTATCTTCACCAACCAATTAATAAACAAACCTCGCCAATTAGCTGTTGAAGAGCTATTCTTAAAGGAGTAACTGTTTCCCCACTATCTCCTATCTTAATGGCCACTCAATTCATAATTAAATGCCATTAACTCTCTCTTAACATATAAAAGGAGGAGGAGATTATTCATTAGGAGGATAGACCATTAGAGTACACACGTGTAGTTTTCTTCTATTTTGGTCCTAAGACAAAACTGGAATATCTTTCGAATAACCATATTAGAGATCAATAGCAAGAAACTCATTATCTTAGTTAGATCGTCAACGAAAGATATGATCGATGCTCCATTAGTAGGCTTGTCCATTCGGGCCGGCCCGGATTTTTTTACTTTTTTATTATTTTTATTTTTTAAAAATCTTTATAATTTTGAAATATACATAAAAAATTACAGAAAATGCTAATAAAAAATAATATTATTATTAATAACTTAAAATAACATAAATTACAAATACAAAAAATTATAAAAATAAAAGATGATAAAAATAACTTCTTTATTAATAATTAATAAATCCTTTATAAGTATAAATTTATTTCGGAATTCGTCGCATCATAATAGATGAGTACATCTTAACTAGGTTGGCACCTACTCACCTATATTATTATCATTTACAACTGTTTCCAAAATAATTCATTATAAATTTAAAGCTAAGAAATAAAAATTATAATTTGATGAATATTATTTAATCTTTATATTTATCTGCTAGTCCTAACTCTTCAAATTTATCTTCAATTCCAGCCATCCGATTGATGCCTTGCGTTCGCTTTTCGTACCTCTACCAATCTTGTAAGCACATCATCGCTTGTACAGTATACGGAGCTAAGCATGTCCTGTGGTCATCGACCAATCATCCTGCTGTGCTGAAGGCGGATTTTCAAAGCTATCGTCGAAACATGCACTGTTAGTAAGTCACGAACTATGGTGGAAAGTATAGGATATGAAACTGATCCATATAGTCTCCACCATTGCAAAATATCTAAAACATTTCATTGGTATTTAACTAAAGAAGCAGATAAATATTTATCTATTTCAGAAACCTCTAATGATGATCCAAGTCCAGGTCCACCAGTTAGCTCAGCTACCATTGCATACCTATCAAAACTTATACTTTTACCTCGGTTTGAGCTCGAAGGCGCCGAAGTTGTAGACTGTTGTGCAGCTACACCATGTCTAGCTACATGCTCATCATATAAGGTTTGAAAATAATTTCTAATAGCTAAATATTGAGAAATAGTAGTAAGGGTGTATCCATCATCTAAGTCTATAATATGTCTACCATACGATGATTGTAACAAACTTCGAAGGCAATTATCCTTCACACATAGATCAATAGGAACCGCCAAACTAAAAATATGAGGAATAAGCCTAAAATACTTATTAAATTTGCTTTCCATTTGAAAAATTATAGCTCTAAAAGTATCATTCATACGATATTTGGCAAAATGTTTTAAATATTTAAAATTTGTAAAGCAGCTAAAGTAATAGTTGGTTAATAACAGCCAGATAATAACATTATAGTATCATAAAAAATTTGTACCATCTCATTTAAATTACATATAATTGTCCATTTATCTTCAGTTATTCCATAAGTACTAGCTTTAGTAATGACAGAGTTGTTTTGATAAAATTAATAGCTACATTGTTATTACTTGCATTATCTAGTAAAGGAGAAAATATTCTTTGATCAATTTCTAGTTTCATAAGTATGTGACTCTTCAATTATAATAAAGAAAACAACTCTTTTAAATATTTACCAATTTTCATCAATCAAGTGTGTTGTAATACATAAATAACCAGTTTGTGCTCTAGATGACCAAATATCAGAAGTTAAAGAAAATCTACAGTTTAAATTTTTAAATAAGAAATTATTTTCCTTGTTCCTCCTGATAATATTTTAAAATATCACGTTGACAACTTTGACGAGAAAATTTTATAAATGCGGGATAAAAATTATCTCTAAACATATCTTCAAATTCAGCATCTTCTACTAATTTAAAAGGAATATTTTTAAGAATGATAAACCTGATGATGTATTTCCTGGCTCGGGTAGCGTCATAATTCTAACTACGTACCGAGACTACTAGAAGAGGAGAATTGGAAAATCATAGATTGTCGGATATCACATTGAGGATTCTGGCATTTGTTGTGTTTTTCTATATAACGTTTGAGATGGTTGGTGCCGCTCTTATGATGAGCTTGGAAAGTCTTGCCGCACAATGTACATTTAGCCTTCTAGGTGAGGATCCCACCGTGTTCTTCCTTGGTGACGTCTATCTTCTCGAAAAAATTCCACACATCGGATCTCGGCCTTTTAGGAGCTCTTGGTGTAGAATCTTCGCCACCAGATTCAGGATTAACACCGGTAGGATCGATAGGAGTAGCTGTTGTAGGAGGACTCATTTCAATATCGGTAGGAGAAAGGTTTTTCTCTTCATAATCAGATTCGGAAGCCATTTGATGGAAGGATTATAAATTATATGAGATTATTGAGAGTATAAGATTGTATAAGAGAGTATTAGAGAGAATTAAATGAGCTTTTATATGAGGAGAAGAAGTGAAAACCCCCCTCTATTTATAGAGGTAGCCTCCTAGGCAAATAACCAAAAAAACCTCACTATATGATCGTTTTTTGACCGTTTTTGGGGACAAAATGATCAAAAATCAAATATGGCCGTTATGACCGGGTCAGGCCGACCCAGCATGGCCATAACGGTCACCTAGGTGACCGTTTGGCAAAACGGTCACCTAAGGTGATCGTTGACGTCGGGTTGGGCCGG
>NC_033798.1:17126092-17182342 GCF_001876935.1 Asparagus officinalis | reverse complement strand
GGCCCAGAACCCAGCCCAGCCCGGGTTTTCGGGCCAACCTCGGGCCCGGGCCAAGTTCCGGTTGGGTTGGGCCTAGGCCGACATGCTTTTTGGATAGGTCTATCCATTGGCACACAAAAAAAATCCCAAAAAATATAATTTTTTTCCTTAATTTCGATTGTATTCTTTTTATTATAATATGAGCTAGTTGCAATATAAGAGACCCGAAACACCAACCCGCACCAAGGTCAACAACAATGCCGCATTAAATGTGATTACCCCCAACAAGCGCGATATTGTAGCCACCTTACATTAAATGCACTCTGATGAAGAGATAGTGCGTGCACGGGAGGCAACATCACAGACAACTTCATTGGCATGCCATATTAAATGCAAATCGACACTAAAGTAACCAATGTGACAAGAGAATGAAGATAGCATGGCCACACCATGGTCCAGTCAATAACCTTGCCGGGGAAAGATGGCCATGAAGCATAGAGGACTTCATAGTTATTACTCAAAGAATCCATCATTAGCACAATCACTATCATTATCAAGATCATTTCCTGCTTTGAAAGTAGGCGGTAACATTAAAGTATTTCCTTGCAAATACTTTAAGCCTTGATAACTTGATCTTTTGATCCTGTATTAGGTTTATCATGACCAAAACATTCATCCTTTGATCTCTTCGATCTTGGGTCACAGTTGGCACTAATTCTTGATTGTCAACAAGGCAAATCCTCTGCAACATGTTCATTCTTCTTCAAGAAGCTTCTTATGGCGTCTCAAAGAGAAGACAAAGATGTGACGCCCCTGGTTTCACACATGGCTGCAGTCCAAGGTGAACCCAAAGATGTCAAACCTATCATGCACCCAACACAGTGCATAAACATGTTTCACTGTCACTATTGATATCACTCTAACAGATGTCAAATGCAAAGAAGTGTGGGTACAAGAGCAAATATAACAAAGATGAGATTACAAGGAACATATTGTAAAGAAGAGATATCCAATATTAACTATAATTATGTCCCAACAGAAGAAAAGAAAATACATCTGATAAACTAAAATAAGAACAATTAGTCTATAACACATAAGACTCAACTGAACAGTACATAGGCACTCAGCCTCCAAAATGAAATACATCTCTAAAAGATTTAAAATCATAAATAGTCTACTGTGGAGCACTAACTAGCTACCTATAAATAATGATAAACTATACTGAGTCTCCGTCAACATGCGGCTCTCTGAATCTCTAACACGCTGCCTGAAAAAGATGGAAACAACGAGCGACACGAGATAAGTACATCAAGGGAGTAATCTAAACAAGGAAACCCTCATATACATATCATGTATCTCAAATTGTGAATTTCTAAATATCAACTCCAAATGCATGATATATTGTGAGTATAGCCTTTCTTATGTATATGCATGATATATTCTAATTTATATATTTATTTCTTTCATGCATATATACCTCTTTTGTAAATTGTTTGTCATCATTAAAAAGGGGGAGATTGTTGGCCTTCTTGTTTTAATGGTGTTTAACAAACAATTTACGACTAATGTTGTTTGTCTAGTATTTGTGGTTTTATATTTATTATAGACAAACAACATGTTGGAGGCTGGATGGAATTGCGCCATAACGATAATATTTAATGGAGGTTGGCGGAATAGTAGAGTGAATCTACTCAATTAAAGTTAAAGATTCAAGTTCAAGCTTCATCCGCAAGTGTACCAAGTCGAGCTTATTGAAGACCTATAGCTTGGGTAATTTAGTTTAGGAGTTTATATTATGTGTGTTTAGTACTTTAAGCTCAATCATATACACACACATTTTATTGGTTTCTATGTATATATAGAGTTATATATATATACATCTTGGTTTTTGGTTTTATCCGCAAACAAAGTTTTTACAAATAAATTTCAAAAATTATTTATACATGTTTATTTTCTATGTGGATAAGTTGTTTTGGTTTAATTTCATAGATATGAAACAAATATATATATTCATATACATACTCATATGTTTCATATTTTATTGTATTTGTGAAAATATTATATTCATTATTTATAGACTTCATAATAATAATTTATATCTTTCTTTAAGTCTATAAAATCAGTTTATGGAGTTTCAAAACATGGTTTATGTCTAATGTCAAAAACAAATGTTTTTGCATTTACATGTTTTGGACTATTTTGTAAAATAAGGAGATTTCTCATTTGGAAGATGCTTTTTGAAAGCTAGTTTTTATAGCATGTGTATTATCATGTCTACAATCATTTTCCAAAGTTTTATATTTTTCTGAATTTGTTTGATATTTTTAAACAGGGTTTCAAAATCAGAAAAATATTTCAAACCTGAGTTTTGTCATGTATCAGTTTGCGGTCGACCGCCACAGTTGATCGCCTTGAGTCCAGAGACTCAGTATGTTTTTGATGGCTCGCGGTCGACCGTGATGGTCGACTGGATGCAGTCCAGAGAGTCCCGCGGTCGATCGTCACGGTCGACCGGATGATGTCCAGAGCCCAAAATGAGTTTCTGGAGATGCTCGCGGTCGACCACGCAAATCTCACGATCGACCGCCGAACTATCTGTTGGATTCTAACAGCTAGTTCCAGCTTAGTTTTTCTGAGGGCTTTTGTGTCATTTCAGTAGGGTTTTTGCTGAAGTATTGAGTGGGTATAGAAACCCCATTGCATTCAATTCCCCCACTAACTATGAGAGTGTTTTAAACTAGTTTAAGAAAGTTTTAAACAAGAGTTTATGTTTGGTTTAAGTTTGTTTTAAAAGTTTTTAAGCAATTAAGAGTTTGATTTTGTGAAATCAATTTCACAAGAGGTAGAAGAGATCATCACTTGGTGTTTGAGCTTCAAATCATCTCTCTCTCACTCTTGTCATTTATTGGAGAAGTTTTCTAAACTTAATCTAGCTTTATATTTTATATTGTTTGATTGTCATTTTATTAAGCTAGTGTTCATATTGAGTTTAGTTGATTTTATTTATCTCATTGTTACACACACCCACATTGAGCTTATTGTATTTTCATACTTAGTATAATTTGGGTTGTGGGGATTTGTAACAATTTAGAGTGAGCCTACATTGAGTTCTCATCTATTATAGAGAACAAATTTGTTGTTACATTGTGAGTGTTGTAAAGTTTTCGGTAAGCTAAAAAACTGAGTACACCGAGAGGAGTGTGTGGTGAGAGACGGGGTCGAATCTAAGAGGAGTGGCGTCGATTGACGAACTTAGGGAGAGGTTGTATCCGAGCACTTGAGGAGGAGGACACGGACTAGGCCAACACATAGAGGGTGTGAAGTGTATTTGCAAATGTGTGAGTTGCAAAGTTTTCGGTGAACTAGAAAACCGAGTGTGTCGGTGTAAACGTTATTCGGGTGAGCGTAGAAAACCCGGTTGTGATAGTGGATTTCTCCCCGGGAGTGGGGAGCGGAGACGTAGGACGGAAGGTCCGAACTCCGTGATCATTTCATGTGTTTAAGTTTGCTTTGGCGCACTTACTCTTATGTTTATATTTCTTATCGTCATTGTCCATTGCTCATTATTTATATCATCCACTATCTTGTTTATTTTGTTTACCTTTGTGTATATCACTTATCCTAGCTCACATATCTTATTGTATTTTATACTTGCTAGGATAACTTGATAATTAGTTTTAATTGGCATAAAATCGGATTAGATCAGCATAAGACCCTAATCACCCCACTCTAGAGTCTAACACGGTCCACCGAGCAGCGACATGCACAAACATGCACAAACAATAAATCTCGATCGGTCGACTGATGATATATCGGTTGACCGACCAGAGAAAATACAAAAGCAACAGGTCTCGATCGGTCGACTGATATCTTATTTGTCGATCGACTAGAGAGAAAACATGGAGTTCTAAATAACCGATCGGTCGACTGATTAATAGGGTCAGTCGACCTACCCGAACACTGAAACAAAAACTACCAGTTTTCTAGGGTTAAATAATTTTCTCAAAAACTCGTGAATTAATAACATAGGGTGTGAAACAGGATTCAAAACCTTTCATTTGCTTAAGTGGGAACTCGGCTAAACAAGTATTCATCAATAAAAACATAGATTTGGAATCAAATTTCCCTAAACATCACTAATCATATTTAACTTGATTAATTAGGTTCATATCCTAATCAATTTGTCAATTAGCCAATATTTAGAGTTTCTAATCTTCAAGATCATGTCTTTTCATTGTTTAACAATTAGATCTAAAGTTCTATTCATAAATTTTTAGGTTTAAACCATTTAAACAAAAATCTAAGGGGATGGTATGGAAAGAGATGAACTTGCCTTTTAGATGTGATTTTGATCTCTCAAATACGAGAGAAACTCGATTCTCCTTCACAAAAGTCGTAGATCTCACCCTCGTTTAGATATTTGCTTCACGTAATTTCTCAAAAACAAACTGAGAAAATTAGGATTTTAGAGAGGGGGTGGCTGCTGCTCAAACGTGATAGAGATGAAGGGGAAGAGATAAATTTGGGTATATACATATATATACAGGACAAACCCGACCTGAACTATCCGACCTGAACCCCAGTTCCTGGACTAATCAGTCGACCGATTCTTTTGATCAGCCGACCAACCTGAAAATGGGTCAAAACTAACAAAATTTTATATATATATATATATCTATTTATTATTATATAACAATATTTTTAAATTTTTTGGGGTTTTACAAAAGATCTTCAACAGCTACATAATCTTTGGAGTGATTTTGCTCATGTGGTCAACGAAGCGAACACCAAGTCTCTTTCAGCACAACTTCCTAGATTCGTGACTGTAACTATAATATTTGTAGGTTTCATTAAATGTTCAGTAAACATAATGGTCACTTCACGGTCCAAATCTTTTGGTGTGAAAAAAGCACATGTCCAAAAACTTGCTAATCTTCACGTAAAGATAAATGGTTCAAGGTATTATTCACCACTATTTGGTTTTTCCTACATTTTAAGTACTAATTTAAGGCCTAATTTACTAAGCACTCAATTACCCTTTAGTTGATTTAAAAGAAGATTCGAGTCTACACAACATTTTCTTTATGCACACTGGTTAAAACAATGATAGTTTGAAAATCTTGGGGGGATTGTTAGAGTTTTGTTAAAAAGTTTTCCAAAACATGGATTAAGTTTCAAACTACATGTATATTACAATATATATATTTTTAACAAAAATACACTGTAGTCCATTGGTTAAAATGCTTTTGAGAAAGTCATATACGGGTTCTTAACTCATTTAATCTAATAATTCTCCATAAGTATAAAGTTAGGCTCGGACATGGCTTCGAATCATGGATCGGGTCTAATCAGGCTATGGTGCTATAATGGTGCAATGGGTACTTTCTAGGGGCACTTTACACTTAGCACATTAGCACCTGGGAGGAGAAGTGGAGCATACAGGTGAATTATTCCACCGTCGGCTACCATGCAAGCTGATTAGCGACACATTGTGAGTTAGCTAGGGGATGGCTATTGGGCTTCTAAATTGATCTATTTAATAGGATTATTAAACAAATTAATTAATGAAGTTAGTGGGCTGAGTAGACGTAACTGACTTGACCTTTGAGTTGCTCTCATTAATAGGCTAACAACTCTTATACTAGGTCAGAGACCTATATTAAGTCATTTACTCAATACCAAAAGTACACAAGCTCTCTCACATATCCTCTATAATTGCACTACCCGTTGGAGTCCAATTCTATGCAGACCGAGGAGGTCATAGTCCAAAGTCAAACCGATGAGGTCACCTAGTGCCCAAACTTGATTAAGGTGATCATGGATAGTCTGGTTAGTGTACATCAGTACATTCCAGTCATTGTTTCTGAAAACAATAGGCCAAATCTAGTATCCTTTATATTTTGATTTCTTCATAAATCTTGTCACATTGATTGATAGCATTGGCAGAGCTTGATTTGCACAGAAAATAGTTAATTACTGGTTAATCAAAGTTTTCTTTGGACTAATGAAATTCAGGTTTAATCTAAACTGTACTACAGTCAAAACTATGCCTCTATTAGTGGCGTAACTATGCGTTTTGATAACTCATGCTTAACCGAAAAAATTGGGTCGTATCGAGATAGTAATTAAGAGGTGTCTCTCTTAGTTTCGAATAATAAGCATCCTGAGATTTTTCAGTTACTCAGTCCTTTTCCTTCAGCAAATTTTGTAGAATAGTGTAAGTGACAAAGATTGGTAAGGCAATCCGTGGAGATTAATAGTAGCACTCTTTATATATACAACATAAAGCAATCCGTGGAGATTAGTAGCACTCTTTATACACATAAACTCTTTATATACATAACATATTGTAGGATATATATCTTTAGTGGATTCTCCTTGTGCCATATATAAAAATCATAGTATTGAATCACGTCACACCTTGTATTCTTCCATATGTCATGAATTTTAGTTTCGTAATAACTCAAATGTTTGTACAGCTTTCAAAACTTTTGCTTTGCTACATGATCCCCAATAATTGGTAGCAAAATATAGATAAACGTCATTATCTACTACGAAACATCCTATTATATTTTGTGATGCTTCTTGAACTTTATATTCGTTTTCAATCTACTTTCATGTTTGTTTTTCAATCAACATATATATCGCCTGTGTAGGGGTGGCAAATTATGTTGGACTAATTATATGGACATCAACATAATAATTAAACCCGATACTAGATTTTCCTATTTGATATGTTTGGATCTTATCAAATACATACTTATAAGATAAATGGACTAACAGTGGATGTCATATTGTAGAAACAACGAAAACATTGGAGAAGATCAGAAAAAATGGAGCTGACAGACATTCGGGTGCACTCCGGTCGACCGCGAGCTTTGGAACGGTCGACCGACAACGTGCACGACTTAGTACAGATTCTGAATTTTTGGCCGGTCGACTGCGACGATTTCGGCGGGCGACCGCCAGACACTATAATTGAATTTTAGGTTCTATCGTTCTGTCTGGTCAACCGCAGCGTCAAGTGCAGTCGACCGTGATTCGGGTTTGGGCTTGATTTCTTTTTCCTGTTTGGTTTGGGTTTGATGTTTGATATAAATTCAAACACACATTTTAGGGTTTCTTTGGAGCAGTCAAGGGTTTGTTTGAGTACAGAAAAGAGAGATCTTTCTGAGCTATTGGTTAGTTATTGTTTGAAAGATTGAGAGATTTGTTGGTGAGATTAGTTGGTTTGTTTTGAGTGATTTGTAATCTCAGTTTGTACTCTCCTTCTCTATTAGTAAAAACTCATCCCCTTCTTGCCTCGTGGACGTAGGTAACTTGCTGAAGCACGTAAAATTGGTTGTTTGTATTTTTGCCGTTATTTTGCATTGTTTGGCTTTCTTTCTCGGTGTTTGGTTTGGTTCGTTAAAGCATAACGATTGGTGGCTTCCGCGCACAACAAGTGGTATCAGAGCTTGGGCTATGCTTGGACTAGTTGGAGGAGTAGATGACTTTGGAAGTTCGTCTAGGGCTTCAGTTGGTGATAAATGTGGGATTTTTACTATTGTGGATCTTGTCTACAGTCATGTGAGGGTGAGATCATTTGGAGGCCATTGTTAGGGTTTTAGTTGGAGGTAAAAATCTCTCTTTCTCAGTTTGGATCTATTCTTCGTTTGTTCTGCATTGGTTTGTTGGTGCTTTGAGAAAGATGGCCGAGAAAGAAAGAGTTGTGGAGGGTACTTCCAGCGTGAAGATCGTCCAAAGTTTGAATATCCACTCTATGAAGATAGACGTGGAGAAGTTTAACGGCACTAACAATTTTGGTCTTTGGAGATGTGAAGTCTTGGATGCGTTCAATGCACAAAATTTGGAAGATACATTGGAGTTAGACGAAAAACTAGAGACATTAAGGAAAAGGTTTGGAAGAAGATGAATCGAAGGCGTGTGGTGTGATTAGATCTTGTTTAACTCAAGATTTGAAATATGATGTGATCAATGAAACTTCGGCTAAAAAGATTTGAGAGTTTCTTGAGAGCAAGTATTTGACCAAGAGTGTGAAAAATCGCTTGTATTTGAAGAGGAGGCTTTACCGCTTCTAATTAAAGAAAGGAACCTCTATTGGTGATCACATGAACCACTACATGAAGCTTTTTATGGATTTAGCGAATGTAGATGTTATGATTAAAAATGATGACAAGGCGTTGTTGTTGTTGAGTTCCTTGCCCGACGAGGAATATGAGACCTTCGTCTTTATTCTGATTAATGGGAAATCATCTCTTTCGTATAGTAAGGTAACTGCTGCACTTGTGAATTATCAGCTTCGGAAGAAGGTTGAGGAGACTTCAATTGAGCTAGTAGCGGGTGTTGGCGTTGGAAATTTATTTCTTCATTGTCATTGAATATGTTAAAATCGTTTATCGATTACAAATTCAAAAAAAGAGAAAAATTAATCTTTTTATAAGATCTTCTTACATAATGAAAAAAAATAAACAAATACAATCTCCTTAAAATACACGCAACGGACGTTTATCACCCGCTATTTCATGTGGGATCTTTTCCTGTGCCGGGGACGCATTAGTCCGTGGACTGTCACGGATTAGATGCGGTTGACAGTGATAGATTAATATTCTTGCTCCACAAAGGAAACATCGCAGAAAGGATAATCTCGACCAAGCAAGATTACGACTCTTCTCAAGATCAAAACCAAGTTTGATACGGAGGAAAGGGGGAACGGGCCTCAGATCATTCGAATAGCTTCCTCTTTATGCTGAAGTTTGCCAAGATCTGTTAGCCCTTCTCTGAAATTCGTGCTCCACTTTTCAATTTTAGCATTTTGCCCTCTGATTTTAGATCCCTGCAAATAAAGACCCTAGGTTTGTATTTATAGGCTTCGGTTGTAGTGTTTTAGGATAGAAATTGATGATTTGACCTCATCCGCAAGTAATAACCGATTGATCATGTTTAGGGATAGCTTCAAAATAGTTGGGAGCCTCTGGAACAGAAGAATCCCGTGAAAACCATAAAAAAACCATCAAAAAATATGTTTTCGGTGTTTCTGGAGAGCCACCAAATGGTGGCTCGGCCCTGGGCGAGCTAGTTTGTAATGCCTTGGGTATTTTAGCTATAACTCTCTCGTCCAGTCTCAGAATGAGGTGATTCAAGATGCGTTAAAAAGCTGATGAAAAGACCTATAATTTTTGTCTTTTGAGATTTTCTAGAATTAAATCGTATTATGGTCAAAATCTTAGTTCTTTGTGCGAGCCACCAAATAGTGGCACAAAACTATGCGAGCCGGTTTGTACTTCCTCGGGTATTTTGGCTATAACTCTCTCGTCCGATCTCGGAATGAGCTGATTCAAGATGCATTGGAAAGCTGACAAAAATACATACAACTTTTGTCTCTTCTCCATAATCAAATCAGATCATGGAAAAATCTTAGTTCTTTGTGTGAGCCATCAAATGGTGGCTCGGCACTGTGCGAGCTAGTTTGTACTTCCTCGGGTATTTTAGCTCTAACTCTCTCGTCCGATCTCAGAATGAGGTGATTTAAGATGCATTGGAAAGCTGATGAAGACGTCTATAATTTCCAATGGGTGATCCACACATGGTGTGGGCGAGACACATATGGTGTTTTCCCCTTTTGGGTGAAACACACCTCCTGGCTGAGTTGTTTTGTCGTTTCACGTGTCATGTTGACTCGTACACTTCACCGATTTGCTTTATACATTTCGTTAACTTGGAGGTGGCCGATAAGCATGTTGGTCACTTGGAGCTGGCCGGTGAGCGTGCGGGCCATTTGGAGGTGGCTGATGAGCGTACTTGCCACTTGGAGGTGACCGATGAGCACGCGGGCCACTTGGCAGTGGCTGATGAGCGTGCGAGCCACTTGGAGGTGGTCGGTGAGTACGCGGGCCACTTAGACCGAGCCACTTGGAGCTGGTTGATGAGTGCGCGGGCTACATGGAGGTGGCTGGTGAGCGCACAGACCATTTGGTTTGCCATTCTGATGGCATTTGCTATGTCATTAACGGTTCGCTGATTCGCTTCATGTGCTTGTTGGTGTCAGATAATCCTTTTTGATTCGAATAATGACGTTCATCGTATTCTCTACATCTTGAACTATATGCGGGAACATATAGGCAATTTTTAATGCCTACAGATACCCCCTCCAAAGTATTTCAGTCTCGTTTATTTTATAGAAGAGCCTGAAATACTTTGGATGTGATAGGCCCAATCTTCAATTGGTGTAAAAGGACCTGTAATTGTCTTCAGTTCTTGACTTCTTTAATTCTCAGTCTATTCAGTATTTTGTCAAATAGCTAAAATTCTTCCGGCTCTCTGTTTATCATCTGACCGTTGTCGAAGTCTCAAATTGAAACCGGTGTGTTGATTTCTAATTTTAGCTCATGTTGTTAAGTCAATGTTGAACTGATTATCTTCGTCAGAGATTCGTATCTGAATTACAATTGACCCCTCTGGGATTATCATTTGTTTCGGAGTTGATCTGATCCTTGTTTTGATGAGAATTAACGACACGTTGATTGGCGTTATCTTTGATTACAACACATTCACCAGCATTGACCTTCATTGTAATAAGTTCGAAGTCCTTTGTGGAAACTTCGGCTAGAATTGATGTTCTCCCGGGTGTTCAAGTCACGAGACCAACTGATGAAGCTGGTGTGTCAGTGACTATCGTGCTTATAGAATTTTTTGGCAAACCCTTAGCTATAAACAGGTTTGACGAGCCTTTACCGACTACTATTTGAGTCGGGCTAGCATGCGGATTGTTTAAGTCTGTTCCATATGTGACGTTATGCTAAAAGAATGAACTCTCTTAGACTTGATGCTATGATATTGAATACATAGACTTTGTTATTTGTCGCAAGAATAGACTACCTGGTAGCACGTGTTAGACGCAGACTTTAGGATTTTTAGCAAACTCTCAGCCATCAACGGATTTGATATGTCTTTACCGATTACCGTTTGAATTGGGCTTGCATATGAATTATCTAAATCCGTTTCACATATGACGTTGTGCTAGGAGAATGAACTCTCTTAGACTTGGTGCTATGATATTGAATACATAAGCTTCGTCCTTTTTTTACGGGGAAAGACTAATCAGTAACGCGTGTTAGGCGTAAACTTATGTCTATTCAGGGATTGGGATAACATCCCCCAGACGTGAATCACTTGTTATTCAAAAATAATGATTTATAGATTAAGAACGTTTTGATGTTATTATGGTTTAGATTATAGTTTAGATCATGATTTATTATTTCATTTGATTGTTTTGATTTTCATTTGGACTTGCATGATTGTCATGATTTTCATGGTTCTCATGACTTGTTTTCATGTGAAAATATTTTTTATGATTCTCATGTTTTTTATTCTTTTGATTTTATAAATCTATACATATTGTTTTTATTGAGACATAATTTTTATGATAATATATCTATGTGTGTGCTCAATTAATCATGATTTATGTTTAATGATTTGTGAACTTTTGATCAAATATTTTATTTTTTTTTAAATTAGATTTTTATTTTGGAATATATTTTTTTTGTTTAAGATCCTTGTAACACTTTGTCTTAATGATACATATCTTTTTAGGCATTTTCATAGGGGGAGCTTTTTTCCTATATTTGTTTTATACTCACACATGCTTATTTGTAGGGGGGCTTAACGCTCTTTTTCTCTCTTGTTATTTTTCCTATTTTGATGTTGACAAAGGGGGTGTGTCACGCCCCGCTTCCCAAAATACCCGGGAATCAGAACGTGAACAAGCCCACGACGTATTAGATTGAGAAAAAATATACACTATTATTTTTTTGTCTTTTCTTTTTCCTCTCAATCCAATACGCTAAGCGTCTGGAAATAAATACGATGCGAAGTCACAGGTCCCCGATCACAATCAGCAAGAATATAATAGACGAACTCAGAATAAAAGATCATATCATGAATTTTGGTGTTGGAAGGTGGTGTCTTCTCTTGGGGCAAAGACGAACCCGATGCTGGAGAGGAAAAATTTTATATTCTATCTCCAGATGCAAAAGAAACTCAAAGTAGAATCTTCACTTCAAAAATTTGGATAACCTTAACTGTCGGAAGGTTTGATTACCTAATCTGAAGGCGGATTTCTTGTTTATCGAGAGGGAACCCTAGTTTTGGCCCTAACTGTAGGAAGGTTTGACCAAGTGGAAGGTTTGAGATGACCCTAACTGTAGGAAGGTTTGATCGCTCAATTTAAAAGCGAACCTCTTGTTCATAAAAGGAAGAATCGAGAGGGGATTTTGGCTTTGGTCCTAACTATAGGAAGGTTTGACCAAGAAACAATGGGAGTGAAGATACAACTAACACTAGAAATATTGACTCATACAAATCGTTCAGTGGGGTTTTTGGTGTTAAGTGGCTAGGGCTTAACACGAAGGGGTTTGAAAATCACCATGGATCAACAACTTAAAATTTTGAATACTGTATTAAGATTTTGACATTGGGAGTGTTAAGTGCACAAACACAGTGGGAGTTTGAATGAACTCAGCCAAAAGAATTTTGATGGACCCACTGTCAGTTAATTTGATTAGTAAGGGACTTTGTGGTGGAGGACCGTGAATCATCAAGCACTCTACATTTACATCGTGGGAGTTTCATGAGAGAAGATTGACCAAATGAGGTCATTAAATCTCATCTCAACGAAAGAGTGCTCAGAAAGTCATAGTGGGAGGGTTTTAATCATCTTTGAAATGATTAAGTAGCCACAGTAGGAGGTTCTTAATCATGATTAAGAATAAATTATTCTAATGATTTATTTTCATCTTGAATAATCAGTTTTGGGTTATCCTCAAGAATACCATGTATAGCATTCTCCAGGAACTTCCTGTCAAAGGTAGGGAATAATTTAGCCTCATATACCAGTTGAAGGTATGGGAGAAGCAGTTTAACCTCTTATACTGATCGGAGGAAAGGGTTCTCATTCGGCTTATTTCAGCATTATAATACCGGCGTCAACCAAGGCTTGAATGTTATTTTTGAGAGTGAAGCAAGCCTTGGTGGGATGAAGGATCCTCTTGTGGTACGCACAATACTTTGGATCCGAAGTATTGTTAGCTTTCTCGTGATTCGTAATAGGTGGCAGCTTGATTTTGTTATTTTCAAGGAGGTATTTGAAGATAGCTGGAACCTCTTCATCCTTGAAGGAGTACGGGTGCCTTTCCCTTACCATGAGAAGAAAAATTCGAGTTTGGGGGGTTAGTCATTGGTTGGCCTCTTTCAAGCTTTTTTCTTTTGAGAAAGCGTTCGGCTTATTTTCCGCACAATTTTAATTCTTTCCATGTTGTGGATGACATGACCCCCAAGACTTCCAGCACATTAATGGAGAGATTATTGTGGCATGTCTGTAAGATGAATTCCTCTATGATAGGATCCCTACAATTTATTATCTTGTTGCGGAAGCGTTTAACAAAGCTATCAACTGACTCCCCGTTCTTTTGCTTCTCATCCAAAAGGGATTCAATCGACACTTTGGTGTTATTGTCGAAGAAGTTGTTGAGGAACGAGTTTTCTATGTCATTCCAGCTGTTGATACTTCCTGACTTAAGACGGTAGTACAAATCGAAGGTGGCCCCACAAAGGGTGCCAACGAATGACTAGACCATCAAAGGTTCATTGTCGAAAATCACATCCAGGTGAGACTTGAAGTAAATTAGGTGTTGAAGTCGAACGACGTGAAGTTAATTAGATTAAACTTCACCGGATACGAGATTGACTCCCACTCCCTTAGGTAAGGACATGGAATACCAGTCTTCTTTACCTCTTGAGCGCACATCTGTGCGTTGAACTTCGCGTTGACTTCCCATTATTGGCCACGTTGATGGTGACTTCTGGGAGTTCATCTTCTTGAACAGTCGATCTTCTCTTGCGGAAACGCTTTGGCCTTGGCTTCGATGTTTCGGTGAAAAGTCTTTTAAATACTAAGACCCTCCATGAAACGGTCTTGTGGCAGATACATTCTGATAATACTGTCCTGATTAACCTCTCACAAGGATAGTGAGAGTCCGATTCTGGGATACTTCTCTTTCGAGATTTCTTCGTACCCCCAGCCTGATAATACAACTCATCAGCTTTGTGAGCAACCTATCCGTTGTTGATTTGATTCCCCTGGTATGACGTGGTAATGTAACGAACCCATCTCCTTCCGTATATGTAATGCCTTGTTGGCATTCTTAGGAGTCACACGTTTAGATCCACCCCCTTGCGAGTGTGGAATCTCGACGGGCTCCTGAATTTTGACACGTAATTCCAAGCAGACGGTTATCGGAATTTTCCCTTCATAGGATGGCTTTGACTTGAAGGGAGTGCATGTACAACCCCCAGTCCGGTGAGTTGTTCAAGGTTCATTCATTGAGCCTAGGCGTTCTTTGACTGGAAGTTTGCATCGATCCTCGTGCAAAGGACCAAGGCGATCCGTGATCTTCATCTTGAATCAAGAAATATTCACATTGTCGTGGGACTTTACCAAAGGTATTGGATCAATTTGAACAGCAACGGAAGTGGACGGGGACTCAAAAATGGTCGGCGGGAGTAGGCGACGGCTGTCCGGAGGCTTGGGCGCTGGTCGCCACCGGTCCTGCGGGCCCCAGCTCACAGTAGGCCTCGGCCCTTCGCAGCGGAGCCCCCTTTCTGGGCTGGCCTTGGACAGCGCACATATTGGTGCCTCGGCCCTTCGGCCGAGGGCGCACCGCATTGCTGGGCTGGCCCTGCCCGGCGGACGGCCAACCGGTTGGGCCTGGCTCCAATTGGGTCGTTTCGACACTTGTCCGAATCGTTGTTTTGGATTTTGGCCTCCATTCTTGGTGTGGTTTTGGTGGTTTCTTGGCCACCTTGTCCTCCTTCGTGTCTTGCACCTTTCGTGCTAAGGCACGTGCGCGTGCGACACCTGCGCGAGGCTTTTGGATGTGCTCCTCGAGAGTTGAACTGGTCCTTTTGACATGGACCCATTCATTGGCTGATGGTTTGGAGGAGGGGCTATTTGCTTACTGTTGAGGTGCTTGGCGCTCTCTGAACTTCAGATCCGTATGATAACGGATCCCATCAACTGGCTTCAAGGTCTTGGCAAGCTGACGTGTGAGGCGTTGGCGTTGCCTTTGAGGAGCCCTCTTTGTCAGAATTGGGGCGCCTTAATTAAACAACTCCTGGACTGAGTAGGAGTCATTGTGATATGAAATCTCAGCCTCATTGGATGTTGGAGGAGAATTGCGAGGGGATGCCTTAGCAACAATTGTACGAGAGTCACCCCGAGCCTTCTTTGCTGCTGATATATTCCTATACTTGCGGGATGAGGAAGATATTGAAGAGGATGAGGAGAGGTATTCCTCAAACTTGGTCTGGTTGAACTCATACTCGACCACTTCTTCAACCAGGATCTTGATCCGTGGTTGCGGTACGATAGCCACGGCAGAGAGACTATTAGCTCTCACTGTGGTCGTCAGCGTGTTTGCGTCAAAAATTGATTTCTTCATTGTCATTGAATCTATTATAATCGTTTATCTATTACAAATTTAAAAAAAAGAGAAAAGTCAATCTTTTTATAAGATCTTCTTACACAATGAAAAAATAAGCAAATAAAATCTCCTTAAAACACACATAACGGACGTTTATCACCTGCTGCTTCGCATAGGATCTTTGCCTGTACTGGGGACGCGTTAGTCCATGGAGCATCGCGGATTAGATCCGGTTGACAGTGATAGATTAATGCTCTTGCTTCACAAAGAAAACAATCGCAGAAGTGATAATCTCGACCAAGCTAGATTATGACTCTTCTCAAAAGCAAAACCAAGTTTGATCCGGAGGAAAGGGGGAACGAGCCTCAGATCCTTCGAATAGCTTTCTCTTTACGCAGAAGTTCACCAATATCTGCTAGCCCTCCTCTAAAATTTATGCTCCATTCTTTAATTTGACAGCACCTCGCCCTCTGATTTTAGATCCCTACAAATAAAGGCCCTAGACTTGTATTTATAGGCTTCGGTTATAACATTTTAGGATAGGAATTGATGATTTGACCTCATCCGCAGTTAATAACCGCTTGTTCATGTTTAGGGATAGCTTCAAAACAGTTGGAAGGCTCAACAAAAGAAGAATCCCATGAAAACCATCAAAAATGCGTTTTCAGCATTTCTGGGCGCGAGCCACCATCTGGTGGCTCGGAACTGTGCGAGCCACCAAATGGTGGCTCGGCCCTGGGCGAGCCTGTTTGTACCACCTCGGGTATTTTAGCTCTAACTCTCTCGTCCGGTCTCGGAATGAGGTGATTCAAGATGTATTTGAAATATGACGAAAAGAACTACAACTTTTGTTTTATGTGATTCTCCATAATCAAATCACATAATGGATAAAATCTTAGTTCTTTGTGTGAACCACCTAATGGTGGCTCGACACCGTGCGAGCCAGTTTGTACTTCCTCGGTTATTTTGGCTCTAACTCTCTCGTCCAATCTCGGAATGAGGTAATTCAAAATGCATTGGAAAGATGGTGAAGAGAAGTACAACTTTCAATAGGTGATCCACACATGGTGTGGGTGAGACACACATGGTATTTCGCCCCTTTTGGGCGAAACACAACTCCTGGCTGAGTAATTTTGTCGTTTCGCGTGTCATGTTGACTCGTACACTTCACCGATTTGCTTCATGCGTTTTGTTAACTTGGAGGTGGCTGGAGAGTGTTTTGGCCACTTGGAGTTGGCCGATAAGCATGCGGGCTACTTGGAGGTGGCTGATGAGCGTGCGGGCCACTTGGAGGTGGCCGATGAGCACGCTGGCCACTTGGCGGTGGCTGATGAGCATGCGGGCCACTTGGAGGTGGCCGGTAAGTACACGGTCCACTTGGAGGTGGCTGATGAGTACGCGGGTCACATGGAGGTGTCCGGTGGGCACGCGGGCCACTTGGAGGTGGCTGATGAGTACGCGGGCGACATGAAGGTGGCCGGTGAGCGCACGGGCCACTTGGTTTGCCATTCTAGTAGCTTGTTGCTACGTCATTAATGGTTCGCCGATTCGTTTCATGCGCTTGTCAGTGTCAGATATTCCTCCTTGATTCAGATAATGAGGTTCATCGTCTTCTCTCCATCTCGAACTGCATACGGGAACCTATAGGAAATTTTTGACGCCTACAGTGGGGCATTAGTCGTAAGAGCAAAGAGTCCAAACCAATGTAGGAGGTCGCAGTCTATAGGGGCACATTCGGGAGTCTGTAGGAATCAGTGTGCTTTTTGTAAAGAGAATGGACATTGGAAAGCCAAATGCCCAAAGTTGATTGATCGAGCCGGGAAGAATAAGGGAAAAGATATTCAAGCTTCAGAGGTGAATGTTGCCAAGGCTAGTAGCGACAATTTATATTCGTATTCTTCAGGCTATTCGTGCCATGCACTACCGTTAGTTTGTGCTGCCGATTTTACAAAGTGGATGTTGGATCCAGGTGATTTTTACCATATTTTTCCTAGGAGGGATTAATTCTCCAGCTTTTAGGAGTTGGAAAGAGGGGATATTGTGCTCATGGATAATGATCATAAATGGCCTATTTGTGGTATCGATACCGTTTGTATTAGGATGTGTGACGGAGTGATTCGGAAGTTGAATGAAGTAAGGTTCATTCCGAAATTGAAGAAGAGCATCATTTCACTTGGAGTTTTAGGGACAGCAGGTTATAGGGTGACCTTAGAGGATGCATATCAGAAGGTTATATTTGGGTCCATGATTGTGATGAAGGGCGTCAGGAGGAAGAATTTGTATAATTTTATTGGAAGCACGGTGATTGGTAGAGAACTGTCGACTTCTTTGGATTTGGTTAGACTATGACGTTTGTTGAGGCTGAGTTATTCGATTATTAGTGACGTGCATGGATTGTTGAGAAGTGCTTTAACCTGCAGATTAAACTTCTGTCAGCATATTAGTATGAGCAAGGAGACCGATGTCGAGTTTGGCACTTCTATTCACTGAGCGAGGGGTCTTCTAGGTGGTGTTTATTCAAGTATTTGGCGGCCTTCTAAGGAGGCATCATTGGGAGGTAATCAATATTTGGTTTCCTATGTTGGGAACTGTTCTAGGCATTTGTAGGTTGTAACCAAATCCCATTGGTATGAAGTCCTAGTCGTCAACAACAGATGGAGAAAGTGTATTAGCAGAAAGGTAACATGTTGTTGTTTTTTTGTAGAGATTCTTTTATGTGTTTGTACCGAGCTCATGGCAGTTTGAGACACTTCATTAGAGAGGAAATATTGGGTTGAAGAAATGAGATGACATTTTTGATGGGTCGTTCCATATTGGAGGAGGATCAACGTTTGATGTTGAGAATTAGTTTTGGTGTTCGTGCTTCAATATATTCGGGTCATCTTAATCATAGGTTGTCGGCTGTTGTGTTTAAAGATTTTGGATCTGGTAAAGATGCTTCAGATATTGGGTTGCTCCGGATGTTTGTTTGCCCAGCATATGGTCACATCGAGGATGTGAGATTTAATCCGAGTGTACATTTGGGATTCAGAGGCTCGTTTAGTTATCAGGTGAGAGTCTCTGATTTTGTTCTGAGTAGGTATGTCACATTTGACTTCCGGCAGGTGGAGAGTGTTGATCAGATCGTTGGGATATCACAACGGGTGGAGGATGATGCTACTCCACATACTCTAGATCATACTGCATTATTTAGGATTCCAGCTGAGGTGACACAGTTTAGGGATCATATTGATGTGGATACAGATAATAAGTTGGTTGATTCGAGTGTAGCCGGTGGACATAGTTTGAATTTTGATATGATCATTGGTTCATCTCAGATGAAGGTGTTTGGATGGTTTCACTTTGGGGCCATTGGGAGAGCTATTAGTTGCAGATTTGCTGGTGATATTGGAGAAGAGTTGAAAACTCTTCTAATTGACTGAGGGCCTTTGGAGGTCATTTGGGTAAACTACGTGAAGGTTTGATTCATTGGGCAAGAGGATACGTAGGCAGTCATTTATGATGCAGCCGGTTTGGTGAGTAGACACCGATGTTTGGAGAATGATCACATTCTCATTTGGGTCTCGACTTGTTGTGGATTGAGTCCGTTATTGTGATTTTATTTCACTTCGTACTAGACGCAACAAGTAAGACGTTTGGTTGGTATTGGTGTCGGCTTAGTTTTGAGAAAACTTCGTCTAGGTGGAGAATTATAGAAATGGCGAAAACATTGGAGAAGATCAGGAAAAATGGAGCTGACAGACATTCGGGTGCTCTCCGGTCGACCGCGAGCTTTGGCACGGTTGACCGGCAACGTGCACGACTTAGTACAGATTCTGGATTTTTGGTCGGTCGACCGCGACGATTTCGATGGTCGGCCGCCAGACATTGTAATTGAATTTTGGGTTCTGTCGTTCTGTCCGGTCGACCGTGGCGTCAAGTGCGGTCGATCGCGATTCGGGTTTGGACCTGATTTTATTTTCCTGTTTGGTTTGGGTTTGTTGTTTGATATAAATTCAAACACACGTTTTAGGATTTCTTTGGAGCAGTCAAGGGTTTGTTTTGAGCACAGAGAAGAGAGATCTTTCTGAGTTATTGGTTAGGGTTATTGTTTGAGAGATTGAGAGCTTTGTTGGTGAGATTTAGTTGGTTTGTTTTGAGTGATTTGTAATCTCAGTTTGTACTCTCCTTCTCTATTAGTGAAAATTTATCCCCTTCTTGCACTGTGGACGTAGGCAACTTACCGAACCACGTAAAATTGGTTATTTGTGTTTGTGTCGTTATTTTGCATTGTTTGGCTTTCTCTCTCGGCGTTTAGTTTGGTTACTCAAAGCATAACGATCGGTGGCTTCCGCGCACAACACATATTGTAAGCTTGAGCTTCACCTCTTTACTTTAACAACTGTAAAGATGAATTCTCTTATATTTTTCTTCACAAAGGTAAGAGCATATTAATTGTGTTCCTGGTTAAGTTAGGCTAGCGTCAGAATAGGAACTATTTATAGAATTCTAAAAATAAGGTTTAGCCAAAAGAAAATTATGTAGGATCAAAGATAGGATTTAGCCTTTTGGGATTTCATCTCCAAGTAATCAATCAAAGTCTTTGAGATTTAATAGGCTCATTAAGTTCTCTCTGTTATAAAATTTTAGATCTAAATCATAAAGTCATGATTAATTCAAAGAGATTAACAAGAATCAAAAGGTGCGGAAGCATATACCTGAATCCATTGAAGAACCATGATTAATTCAAAGAGATTAACAAGAATCAAAAGGTGCGGAAGCATATACCTGAATCCATTGAAGAAAACCTGATTAGGGTTTTGATGATCTTCTAAATATACCTGAATCCATTGAAGAAAACCTGATTAGGGTTTTGATGATCTTCTAACCTTAGGGTTTCTCTAGATAAATTTCTCTCTAGATGAGGGTGAAGAGAATTAGAGAATGTAACCCTACATTAAGGACCATAACCCCTTATTTATAGGTGTTATACATTTGTAATTTGACTCCTCATCAAATTACAATTACAACCTGGTATCTGCACATATAACCCCATAATTTATTTAAATACCCATTAACCTAAATTAATTGATCACTTTAGTGGGTTATCCTGAAGGATAGCAATACACACAGATTAATCATACGTGCCCACAAATAGATTTAATCAGATTTAAATCCAACAATCTCCCACTTGGGCACCATATGACTCCTTAAAGTGTGTATAACCTTATGAGCTCAAAACTGCTATCACTGTAAAGGTATTTTTGAACAATCTTGTCCATTGACTATATCAATATAGGATCAAAGCGGTCTTTGTCATATTTATCGTGGCTCGACCCATCAATGGTCACATATATCAATACAATCAAACGACATAGATCAATCATGGATATGCATCATGAAAATTACATGCAATGTGATCAGTACATGTCTATTTTTAACTGGTCCTACTTTAGTAAGGTCAAAACCAAACATAATGTATCAGAGTGTCTTAACTGAATACTTTATTCTGATCAGACAATACAACCAAACATAAAGCACCAAAAAATTACAAACTACCACTAAATCATGTTATCCTCTAATATCATCACACCTATATGAGCGGTGTGCTCATGAAAGACCCTGGGTGGCAATCCCTTAGTAAGAGAATCTGCTATCATGGAGTTTGTCCTAATGTACTCTATGGATATCTGTCCACTCTGTACCCTTTCTTTCACAACCAGGAACTTAATGTCAATATGTTTTGACTTAGTTGAGATCCTGTTGTTATAGGAATACATTACTACAGATTTATTATCACAATATAACCTTAATGGTCTTTCCACATTTTCTAGAATGCGCAGTCCCGTGAAAAAATTTCACAGCCATATTCCCTGATTCGATGCCTCATAGCAAGCTACAAATTCTGCTGTCATAGTGGAGGAAGCTACAAGTGTTTGTTCGACACTTTTCCATGATATAGATCCTCTTGCTAACATATAAATATAGCCTGATGTAGACTTTCTGCTATCTTGGCATCCAGCAAAATCAGAATCAGAGTATCCAATGACCTCCAGTTATTCTGATTTTCTGTATGTGAGCATATAATCTTTTGTTTTCTGAAGTTACCTCATAACTCTTTTGACTGCTATCCAATGATCCATACCAGGGTTGCTTAAGTATCTGCCTAACATCCCAACAATGTACGTAATATCCGAACGAGTACATACCTGAGCATACATTAGACTTCCTACAACTGAAACATAAGGAATCTTCTGCATTTCCTAAATTTCAAGGTTACCTTTAGGGCACTGATTGAGACTAAACTTGTCTCATTTAGCAACAGGGGTATCTCCTGGTCTATAATCTTGCATGCCAAACATTTTAAGTACTTTATCGATATAGCTCTTTTGTGATAATCCAAGTATACCTCGAGAGCGATCTCAATGTATCTGGATTCCTAATATAAAAGAGGTGTCCCCAAGATCTTTCATCTCAAAATTCTTTGATGGAAATCTCTTGGTTTCATGCAACATGCCTATATCATTAGTGGCAAGCAATATGTCATTGACATACAGAACCAGAAAAATATATTTACTCTCACTGAACTTGTGATATACACAGTCATCAACAATGTTCATCTTAAGACCGAACGAGATAATTATTTGTTGAAACTTGTGATACCATTGACGAGAAGCTTGCTTGAGTCCATAGATGGAGTTCCTTAATTTGCAAACCATATTCTTCGGGTCTCCTGACACAAAGTTTTATGGTTACACAATATAAATCATCTCATCAATGTCGCCATTGAGAAATGTAGTCTTAGCATCCATCTGATGTAACTCAAGATCATAATGAGCAACAAGTGTCATGATTGTTCTGAAAGAGTCTTTCGATAAAACCGGAGAGAAAGTCTCTGTATAATCAATGTCTTCCTTTTGAGTAAAGCCTTTAGCTACAAGACGTGCCTCATACCTCTCCACATTACCGTTTGCATCCCGCTTGGTTTTAAAAATCCATTTATAACCAATTGGTTTTGCACCTTCTGGCAATGGGACAAGTTTCCAAACCTTATTGTCTTGCATAGACTTATACTCTTCATTCAGGCATCAATCCACTGTTGAGAGTTAGAACTTTTCATGGCCTGAAGAAAGTTTATTAGATCATCTTCCAATATTCCATTACTTTCCTCATGTTCTTGGAGAAATACAATATAATCATCTGAAATAGCATTTCTCCTTTCTCTCGTGGATCTCCTTAATGGCACTGGTTCTTGAGGTTGTTGAGTTTGTTCTTCTGAAACAGGGAGTTGTTTAACATTATCATCTTGAGGTTCCGGATTTACTTCTTGAGCAACAACAGGTATAGGAACCTGAATATTGTTAAAAGTAACTGTATGGATTGGATCTGATGTCAATTCCTCCTCAAAAGCAATGTCTCTAACCTTATTTCTCCCCCCAAACTCAACATCCTCAAAGAATGTTGTTGTTCTCATCTCAAAAATATTTCTTAGTGTGGGATCATAAAACTTATAGCCCCTAGAGCGTTCAGAGTACCCAATAAAGTAGCTGCTAACTGTTCTGGAGTCCAATTTCTTTTTATTTGGCCTATAAGGTCTTACCTCAGCTGGACATCCCCAAATATGTAAGTGGTTTAAACTGGGTTTTCGATCAGTCCAAAGCTCATAAGGTGTTTTAGCAACTGCTTTACTTGATACTCTATTCAGAATGTAAGCTGCTGTCTTAAGTGTTTCTCCCCAGAGTGACTCTGGTAAAGAAGAATGAGCAATCATACTTCTTATCATATCCTTAAGAATCCTGTTTCATCTTTCAGCTACACCATTCATGCTAGGTGAACCCGGCATGGTGTACTGTGGGATGATACCGTATTCCTCTAGGTATCTAGCAAATAGTCCTGGACGTTGTTCACCTGAACCATCATATCTACCATTCCTCTAGGTATCTAGCAAATAGTCCTGGACGTTGTTCACCTGAACCATCATATCTACCGTAGTACTTACCACCACGATCAGATCTAACAGTTTTAATTCTTCTGTTGAGTTGATTCTCAACTTCAGCTTTATAGATTTTGAACATGTCCAGAGACTCAGATTTTTCATGAATGAGATATAGGTACACATAACGTGAGTAATCGTCTATAAATGATATAAAATATTGTTGATCATTCTAAGATGTCGTAGGGAATGGCTCACAAATATCCGTATGTATCAATTCTAAGACATCCGAAGATCTGTTGGTACCTAATCTCTTAACTTTGGTCTGTTTTCCCTTGATACATTCAACACATACGTCGAAGTCCGAAAAATCAAGGGAATCCAAAATGCCATTAGACACAAGACACTCAACTCTACCTTTTGAGATATGACCCAAGCGCTTATGCCATAATGTCGCCGAATTTTTCTTATTTAAGAATTTTTCTTATTTAATTTACGCTTAGTACCACGTGATTCCACATGCAAGGATTCATTATAAGAAGCAATTGTATGTGATTCCACATGCAAGGATTCATTATAAGAAGCAATTGTATCGAGCAAATATAAGTTGTCATAAGTACTCAAATAACCAGTTCCTACAATATTTGAATTAAAAGATAAACTGAATTAATTGTTTCCAAATGAACAAAAATAACCTGATTTGTCCAATACAAAAACTAAAATCAAATTCCGTCTAAAAGACGGTACTACAAAAGTATCTTTTAAGTCCAAATAAGAACCAGTTCCTAATAGCAACCTAAAATGTCCAATTGCTTCTACATCTATCGATTGACCGTCACCCATAAAGATGTGTCTTTCAACATCACTTGGCTTTCGGTAGCTCAGGCAACCCTGCATAGAAACACTTATGTGAGTAGTAGCACCAGAGTCTAACCCCCAAGTGTTTCTAGGTACTGAAGCTAAATTAACCTCAGAACAGACCAAAGTAAGGAACGTACCCTTATTAGCACGCCAGGCGTGATATTTGGTACAATCCTTCTTTACGTGTTCAGGCTTGTTACAGAAGAAACAACCCTAATTATCCTTATATATGTTGTTTCTTTTGAACTGGACCCTTAGCAGCTTCATTATTATTCTTTCTTTTCTTGCCATTATCCTTAGAGGCATAGGCCAAATGAGCACTTTCATTCTTATCTTGCTTCAACCTGTCTTCTTCTTGCACACAGTATGAAATGAGCTCATTTAGAGTCCATTTCTCTTTTTGGTAGTTATAACTGACCTTAAACTGATTGAATTGTGCAGGAAGAGACAATAGAACCAGATGCACTAATAACTCATCACAAAGATCGAGTTTAAGTGCCTTAAACTTTGAAGCAATATGAGACATTTTCATAATGTACTCCCTGATATTTCCTTTGCCCTTATACTTCATTGAAATCAAGCGAGCTAAAAGCGTGCTTGTTTCTACCTTATCATTTTTCGCAAAACGCTTCTTAATTTCGGCAAGAAAATCTTTAGCCTTAGTAATTCCTTCGGATTTCATGCCCCTGAAGGCTTCCGGAACACCGCGCTTAATAATCATAAGATTCATGCGATTTGAACGCTCCCACTTCTCATACTCCTTCTTTGCATCAGGAGTGTTATCCGCATTGAGAGGTTGGGGTTGTTCAATTCTTAATGCAAGGTCTAGAACCATGCATCCAAGAACAATTAATATGTTCTCTTTCCAAACCTTAAAGTTTGTCCTATTTAGCATGGGAATTGAGTTGATGTTAGCAGAAATTATTGTATCAGATGCATTAGCTGAAATAAAACAAAAAATGCTCACATCAATAACCATAATTAGTAATCAATAAAATTCAAATAATGATAAATCCCATCCAAGATATCTGGCACAACATTAATATCAAGTCTTTGGACAGTAATATTAATTGCAAGTGATACCCTTGTTGCAATGATCAAACATTGACAATAACTCATGTCAAATAATGAAACTATCTTTGGATCGATTCATTATTCACATGTAAACCTTATAATTGTCACACGCTTATCATCGCAGATGTGTATACAGTCTAAATAAATATTAACCTTCCTTTGGGCCGATTAAATATTTACACGAAAGCATACACACAAACATCTCATATTCCTTATGAACAATCTACACAAGAGAGGTTATTTTGGCAACTTCTTGTTTTAATTAATCAATTAGAGTGAAAAACAACCTTAATACATTAGCGTCATAACATTTGAATTAAATAATTGATTAACTGCCAAATTAAATTTAAATTAAATTAATTTAATTTAAATTTCCATAGCTTAAATAGGGCCTCATTGCTTAGTTAGGGCTCATAACTTAATTGAATAAATTAAGTACCACAGTATGAGAAGCCGAGACTTAACCATAGTGAACACGAAGTTCTCTTAACTTCGAATGCGAGGTTCGTCTGTATTGAGTACGAGACTCACCTAAGAACGAACGCGAGGTTCGTTTGAATCGAGCACAAGGCTCACCTGAGAACGAATGCGAAGTTTGTTTGAATTGAGCGCGAGGCTCACCTTAGAACTGAGCGTGAGGCTCACGAACGCGAAGTTCGACTTGAGAGTGAACGCAGGGTTCAACTTGAGAACGAATGCGAGGTTCAACTTGAATTGAGCGCAAGGCTCACCTGAGAACGAACGTGAAGTTCATTTAAATTGAGCGCGAAGCTCACCTTAGACCTGGTATCTGCACATATAACCTCATATTTGTAACCCTAGATTAGGGACAATAACCCCTTATTTATAGGTGTTGTACATTTGTAATTTGGCCCATCATCAAATTACAATTATAACCTGGTATCTGCACATATAACCCCATAATTTATTTAAATACACATTAACCCAAATTAATTAATCACTTTAGTGGGTTATCCTGAAGGATAGCAATACACACAGATTAATCATATGTACCCACAAATAGATTTAATCAGATTTAAATCCAACACTCTCTAACTACGTAAAGTGGTTGGAGAATTAATACGCTGGAATTCCCACTAACCAATTAATTAAAGTGGTTGGAGTTTTAAAAGGCTCATGCTACAGTGTCAAACTACAGTCAGAGGTTTAGTACCTTCAGTATATGGATAAATTTAGCAAAGTTAAAAGGGTCACTGGAATTTAGTATCAAAATGACAAGAGATACGAAAATAAGTCTCTGGAATTTAGTAACACTCTTTTATGCATACAACATGACCTATGATATTTTTATAGAAGTCAGTAAAAGGGATAAGAAGAGAAAAGTTTTAGTGGTATTGTATTTTTTCCCCCTCTCGAATGAAACTTTCGTTTTCGTAATAACTCAAATGCTCGTACGTACAGGTTTCAGGCTTCTGCGCTATGCCACCGAATCCTCAATAAATATTGGTGACAAAATGTAGATAGACGTCACCATATACTACGATCATGCTCCCAGAAATCCTTTTTCTTTAGAAAAATGTCAGCATCGACGTTTTTTAGCTATAAATGGAGAACAAGATTGGAGAACGAGATAGACACTGCCGAGGCGATTGAACTGAGTGCTATCGAACAATAGGAAAAGAGGCCTGGGATCCATGGAGGACAACGCCGGCATCAGAAACAAGCGTTGGTCTCTTCAAGGAGCCACGGCTCTAGTCACTGGAGGAACCAGAGGGATAGGGTATGATGCTTCTCAAACTAATATATATTGGCTACATATCAAGGGAAAATTCTTCCCAATTTTTTTTATTTCCTGACATAATTAAATTTCTTCACACTATGATGTTGATTAATCACAGACATGCCATAGTTAAAGAATTAGCTGAGCTTGGAGCTACCGTGTACACGTGTTCTCGAAACGAAGCAGATCTCAACAAACGTCTCCTAGAGTGGGAGAAATCAAACCTTAATGTCCTAGGTTCTGTTTGTGATGTATCTGCTCGATCTGAACGAGAGAAACTAATGGAGAAGGTTTCTTTAGCATTCCACGGGAAGCTCAATATTCTCGTTAAGTATACTTAGCAAATTTTATTTTGAAATTATTTTCACTCAAATTAACTCAAGAGACTAACATATTTTAATTTGTTGTCCTCTCTAGGTTAATAATGCTGGAATAGCAATTTATAAGAAAGCCATTGATTCCACTGCTGAGGAGTATGCGTCGCTCATGTCTACTAATGTTGAATCAGCATTCCATCTGTGTCAACTTGCCTACCCTCTTCTTAAGGCATCGGGTGCAGGCAATATCGTAATTATCTCCTCAGTTTGTGGGCAAATTGTTCTAGATGATCTAACTGTTTATTCAGCAACCCACGGTATAAACCCAAAAAATAAAAATTAATAAAAGCCACTCTAAATTATCAGACTGGTAATTTTAGAAGACACTTTCTGATGTGGTATTATCTAAATTATCAATATCTTAATATTGCGGGAGCTAGGAGGGGGAAAAAAGTACCGTATCAGAGAGCATCTTTTGCTAGAAAAAACACCAATCTGATAACTTAGCCGTTGATTGTCATCTAATTAGAAGGAATATTTTTCGATTGACATTTGTATTTTTCCTTTAGGGGCATTGAATCAGCTGGCAAGAAATTTGTCTTGTGAGTGGGCAAAAGAAAATATTCGAACGAATTGCGTTGCCCCTGGACCCATTAGGACGGTGATGACGGAGACTGTAAGTCCTCTGTTGCACTTTTGCCTTCACCGTGCATGAGCTGTGATCAACCAATGTTGATGATGATTCCACGCACCAGCATGAAAAACAACATTTTTTAGTTTTCAACCCGAAATAGTAATATCTTCTTCAACAGAACTGAGGGTAAACACTAGAGCATGGCATGACCTCTTTCACATGAGTCGATAGAATTTTCCAAGGAGGAGAGGGTGAAGCTGTAGATCTTAGAAAATAAAACAAAAATCCATTGAAGCAAGCAATCTTTGGCACTTCAGCTTGACTATTAGATACTTTATTGCTGCATGTTAGTTTTGTATTTACCCTCGTAAAAGTGTCAGAAACTGATTTGTCATTGATTATCCAAGTTTAAGCACGACAGAAACTGATTTGTTTTTTCTTTTAAGAGTTCATCTTCTTTTCTTGTAGCTGATGGAGGGTAACAAAATTAGCGCAAAATTAGCAGAGCGAACCAGAGGAAGTATCAACTGTAGTCGCATTCCTTTGCATGCCTGCTGCTTCTTATATTACTGGTCAGGTTATTCTTGTCGATGGGGGATGGACCGTTCATGGCTGACAAAAATATTGCGCACATGTTCCATAGGTGGAGGAAAATTTGATATAAAATCTTAAATGAATATTTATGGAATAAGGCTGAAATTTGATATAATATCTTATTGGAATATTTATGGAATAAGACTAGATCAGGATTCAAGGTTATCATATGTGTAAGTTTATATCTGGTGTGCTTCAAAAGAAAGATTATATACACATTGGCATTTGAAAAATGTACTAATTAAGCAAAACTCAATAATATTGGTCTGGCCTGTTGAGATATCCTTTAAATTTTGATTTCTTCATAAATCTTGTGATATCTTTGCATTGATAGAACTTGATTTGTACAGAAAATAATTAGTTAGTGGTGAATCAAAGTTTTCTTTAGACTAATGCAATTCAGATTTAATCCAAAACCTTGCTATTGTCAAAACTATATACCAATCCACAAATAGTAGTGTTTGATAACTTACACTTAATCAGAAAAATTGGGTCATATCGAGAAAGTAAGAGGTATATATCTTATATTCAAATTAAAAGCATCCTGAGATTTTCAATTAATCAGTCATTTTCATTCATCTACCTTATGGATTGGAAGATATAACCGTTTCATTCTGGAAATTAATAATATGCATGTATACACATTTTAGCTTATGATTTTCAGTTAATCAGTCCGTTAATATATATGTAGGACGCTTAACGGTTAATTTCATGGAGGATCGGAACAATTACAACTAAATGCGTATACATACATATTATTGATTTCTAGAAAGAAACGATCATATATCTTTCAATCCAGATGACGAATTCTGATATATTATATATGTATTAATTGCTATTTCAATGAGACGAAGCCGACCAGATTGTTAGATTTTTAAAATCTCATCAATATCACCAGTTATTAGTAGAAAATCAAAAATTATTAATATTTAGTTTATTTTTATGGGTTGTTTGGTTCGTTTCCTAGATATAGGGAATGCATTTCCATGTATAAAAACACAAGTTTTGAGTTTTTCAAACTTTTCCAAGAAATAGATTGTTTCTCTTTGGTTCGCACAAAAAAAATGAAGGGAAACCAATATATTTATTTTTCTTGTGTTTGGTTTGTAAATTAAAGTTATATTACTAAAAGTTATCTAAACATGATAGAAATTCAAATACTTGATCTAAACATGTTTAGAAACTAAAAAATATAATCTACATTAAACGGAAGCGTAATTGATTAAACTAACCTCCAACCATCGTTGTCTTACTCAAGGATATGGATGTTGATTTTGAAGATCTTCTAAACCTTATCTCTTCACTAAACGATGGTGTATTTTCTTTTAAAATAAAAAATTGAAGAGCAGGAATAGGGACCCGAAATATATATACTCCTTTTCTACTCTCTCCATCAAAGAGCAATAAATAGAATTAGTGGGCAAAGTGGTTGGTTAAGTCATAACCAACTCCTCTTGATGATGGAAAGTTATTGGACCACTTTGGGCAACCGAAACCAACATTCTCCCACTTGGTTCAAACATTCCATCATCCACCTTAATGAAAAACAAAATACATGAATCATGGCGATAGGTTCTCTAATGTTGAGTATCTTCCACGTATCACAATGTATCGTGTCTCTCAATCCGAAATGACTTAATGAATAAACCCTATGTTTATTCGAGGTCCAAACTTTAATGATATTTCTCAATAAAATAAACAAATATGTATGTGCACAAAAACAAATGAGAAATATCAACTGAATAAGAGTTTCAACAAAATATCAAATGTACGTACAATGAATATTTACATCATGGAACCAAGTCCCATTCTTACTACATGATCCTTGAAATTCTTTAGTGGCATGCCTTTAGTCAAAGGATCAGCAATCATCAACTCAGTGCTAAGGTGCTCAATGACCACTTTCTTTTCCTTAACACGTTCTCTAATGGCCAAGTATTTGATGTCGATATGTTTACTACAACTACCACTATTGTTATTCTTAGCCATAAAAATAGCAGCTGAGTTGTCACAATACAATCTTATTGGCCTAGAAATTGAATCCACAATTCTAAGCCCCGACACGAAACTCTTCAACCATACACCATGTGACATAGCCTCAAAACATGATACGAACTCGGCCTCCATAGTGGAAGTAGCAGTCAAAGTCTGCTTTGCACTCCTCCAAGACACGGCTCCACCGGCAAGCATGAAAATGTATGCTGATGTTGATTTGCGTGAATCAACACTGCCAGCAAAATCCGCATCAGAGTAACCAACCAACTCCAAATCATCGGTCTGTCTATACATGAGCATGTAATCCTTTGTCTCTTGAAGGTATCTCATCACCTTCTTTGCAGCTCTCCAGTGGTCAATATTGAGAGATTCAGTCCACAAGGATTTAGGAAGTTTGGAGCTAGCAAGCATGCTACGCACCATGTCCAATAATGTTCGGTTTCTTCTTTCAGCTACTCCATTTTGGTCCGGAGAGCCAGGCAAAGTATATTGGGCAACAATCCTATTTTCACGAAGAAACCTCGCAAATGGACCATTTGCATGGCCACTCTCAGTGTATCTACCATAGTATTCTCCACCTCTATCGGATCTCACGATCTTAATTTGTTTGCCACATTGTTTCTCTACTTCTGCTTTAAACACCTTAAAAGCATCTAGTGCTTCATTCTTATTGTTAAGCAAGTAGAGATACATGTATCGCGAGTAATCATCTATGAAAGAGATGAAGTACTTATCACGGTATGCATCCATGTCTAGACAACAAATGTCTGTGTGTATGATTTCCAATAATTCAGAACTTCTTTTGGCACCTTTCTTGGACTTGTTAGTCTGCTTACCCTTAATGCAGCTTATACAAGTCTCATAGTCAGTAATATCCAAAGTACCAAGTACCCCATCATTCACTAACCTTTTAATTCTATCAATGGAGATATGTCCCAATCTCCGATGCCACAGTATAGAAGACTCTTCATTCACAACACATCGTTTAGTACCAATAATTTCATGAACGTGCATAGAAGTATGGTTTTCATCATTTTGTAAATTAAGGAGAAAAAGACCATCAGACAAAGTACCACATCCAATAACATCAGATTTATAAGACAAATTAAATCCAAAATCTGAAAAGTTAAAGGAATAGCCATCTGATACAAGTCTGGAAACTAAAATTAAATTCCTAGAAAAACTAGGAATATAAAACGTCTTTTCTAAACTTAAAATAAAACCACTACTTAAAACCAGTTTGCACGTGCCAATGGCCTCTACATGTGAGAGCATCTTATTTCCTGAATAGACGATGTGCTCACTTCCCATCGGCTTCTGCAGGTCTCATAAATCCTACAATGAATTAGTGACATGGATTGTAGAACCAGAATCAATCCACCATGTGTTATGATTAACATCAATAATATTGGATTCATAACAAACAAAGGAAAGTTGAGTACCTTTCTTATCAAGCCACTTCAAGAACTTGGAGTATTGTTTCTTAGTGTGCCCCTTCTTTTTGCAAAAGAAGCACACAATCTCTTTCTTTTGAGGAGGGATTTTCCCCTTCCCCTTGTCCTTGGCTTGATCCTTATTCGTGTACTTCCCAGGGGTAGTAAAGTTCACAATTTCCTTTTCCTTTTCCTCTATAAGCAGCCTGCCCTCTTCCTGAACATACATGGTCAACAATTCATTGATCGACCATTTGTCCTTATGTGTGTTGTAGGATATCTTAAATGGGCCATATTGCTGAGGTAAGGTGCAAAGGATGTAGTGAACCAGGAAGGCTTCAGACATCTCAACCTCCAATACTTTCAACTGAGCCGCAATATCCCTCATGCGCATGATATGATCACGCACACCCCTTACGCTGGTGAGCCTCAAGGATGAAAATTATATGATCAGGGTGCTCGCCATTGCTTTGTCTGAAGTGGTGAACTGCTCATCGATAGCCTTTAGTAAATCTTGGACCTTGTCGACCTGCTCGACTGAACCCCTTACACCAGCAGAAATTTTAGTCTTTATGAACATCACACAGAGACGATTGGATCGTTCCCATTTTTCATAAAGCTGAATTTCATCTAAAGTGCTGAATTCAGTAACTGTAGGGGGTTCAATCTTCCTTATGGCATAGTCTATGTCCATCCATCCCAAATGAAGGAGAACTCTCTCCTTCCACACTTTGTAGTTGTCCCCTTTGAGCTCGGGAACATCACATTTCATATTAGAGTAATTAGCAGGTGGAATTGCTGCAATAAATTAAATAATCATGCTCATGTTACTAAATTTGAAGCTAACAAAATACGACATGTTCTACCAATGTAAAAACATGCAAATATATAAATCTAGTGACATAAAACTTGCCTGTGGGCTAAAGTTCCAATTCAATTAGATTTATCTTAACTTCATGATAAAACTATCAAATTATGCTTCATTTCCTAATCCCTGTGGGTAAATTAGAAAATATAATTTGACATTTTATCCTAATTAATCATACAGATATAATAAAAATTCATGTGGGATAAAATTTATTATATCACATCCGATTAATTATAATTAATGTTTACTCTTCTAAATAAGATCCTTAACAAGTGATATAACAAACCTCATTATACAGTTTTAATTAATTAAGGATGTTGTGGCTACTCCCAAATTAATTAAACTATATGGGTTAATTAAATAGTTATTTAATTATATTCACATAAACATCACTTGATAAACGCAATGTATCTAACATGCATGAATATAAACATTAACCAGAAATTGTCAAATACGTAATGTAGGTAAAAAAAAATTGAAAGCAAACAAAAATATTAGTAGAATTCAAAGAGACCCAAGGCCCAAGGCCCATCAAAGACCTTTAATATATGGTGTAGCCCTAGGGTTTTTTGAACACCAAACCTCTAGGCTAAATCCTCAAGCCTTACCACTAGGCTATTTCCCTAAAGTATTTAGTATAATCAAAATATGTATACATATTGAATAAACTGTTAGAGATCCGAATTGTTAATTAAGCAAATCAAACTGAACTTCATTATTGATTTGATTATCATTATACCAAGATCTTAGAACAAATAATTTTCACAATGAACAATTAATTAAGAAAAACGAGAAATAAATATCATGATGGAAAATCATAAGTTCTACAACCTGTCTCTGATACCAAATGTAAATTAAATTTATATTACTAAAAGTTATCTAAACATGATAGAAATTCAAATACTTAATCTAAACATGTTTAGAAACTGAAAAATATAATCTACATTAAAAGGAAGCGTAATTGATTAAACTAACCTCCAGCCATTGTTGTCTTACTCAATGATATGGATGTTGATTTCGAAGATCTTCTAAACATTATCTCTTCACTAAACGATGGTGTATTTTTCATTTAAAATAAAAAATTGAAGAGCAGGAATATGGACCCGAAATATATATACTCCTTTTCTACTCTCTCCATCAAAGAGCAATAAATGGAATTAGTGGGCAAAGTGGTTGGTTAAATCATAATCAACTCTCTTGATGATGGGAAGTTTTTGGACCACTTTGTGGCAACCGAAACCAACATGGTTCGCATGGAAAAAAGGGAAAACTTTTGTTTATATGGCAAAAAGCTGACGTGGTTGCAGTTTTCGTCGATTTCATGATGTTGAGGAAGGAATTAGGGGAGAGAAAAAAATCTGATGTGGCGGCGATTTTCACCGAGGGGCTGTTTGGTTCGTTTCCTAGATATAGGGAAATGCATTTCCATGTACAAAAACATAAGTTTTGAGTTTTCTAAACTTTTCCAAGAAATAGATTGTTTCGTTTTGGTTCGCACAAAAAAATGGTGGGACACCAATGTATTTATTTTTCTTGTGTTTGGTTCGCATGGAAAAAAAGGAAAAACTTTTGTTTATATGGCAAAAAACCAACGTGGCTGCAGTTTTCATCGATTTCACGAGGTTGAGAAAGGAATTGGGGGGAGAAAAAAAATCTGATGTGGCGGCGATTTTCACCGAGTTTTCCTTCTTCAACCCTAACGAACCAAAGATGAGAAAAAAATCGACGGAAAGCTTATACCCTACGTGGCCACGAAAAATCTGATGTGGAGGCGGTGTAAAACTTTTCCACCGAGTTAAAAACGAACCAAACAGCCCCGAGTTTTTCTTCTTCAATCCTAGCGAACCAAAGATGGGGAAAAAACCGACGGAAAGCTTATATCCTACGTGGCCACGAAAAATCTGATGTGGAGGCGGTGTAAAACATTTCCACCGAGTTAAAAAACGAACCAAATAGCCCCTTAGTAATAAAGTTAGAGTTTATTTAAATTACAAAACAAATTCAATTTTGATTCATGTTGGACTGATTTGTTTTCTCTATTATAGGGAGTCTTTTTAGGGTATGATGCGATACTTTCTAATTATTCGTAATTCTAGTCTTATTAGGAGTCAAGTTTATTTTTCTATTTAAGAAGAGACCTATAGCCCCAAAATTATTAGATAACTTTTCATCAATAAAATTTCTTTTTTTAATATTTTCTTCGTGAATTCAGAGATCGTTCTTTATGGATTCAAAGAGCACAACTTGATGGATTCTGATGTTTTCACTTCCTCCATAAGTTAATATACATCTGTAGAAAATCTATGATAGAAAGAAAATTAAAGGTTTGGTGGATTCTACTTTTGCCATATAGAACATGTTATACCTTGTATTCTTTTTATGTCATGAATTTAGTTTCATAATAACTCAGATGCTTTATAGATTACTACCTAATCCTCAATAAATGGTATCAAAATGTAGATAAACGTCATTATCTATTACCACAGGTCCCATGTTGACGCTAGCCACAAGTTACCCAGACGATTGGGATGTTTTAATATGGCTCTCAAAACTAATGTTAACGTGTTGATCCAGACTATGTTATAAAAAAAGTCATATTGGCAGAATTTCTTTCATTAGATGATACGAGTCACCGTGTGAGCACCTTTGATCGCAGAATTATCAAAGGTGGGGTTGAGAAGAAAATAGTAAAGACACACAAAATAATTCAATTGGCGAGGGAAAATACTTTCTCTAGATTATGAAGAATTGAAAGATTGTAAAATCTCTCCCTCACAATATTACTAGAATAAAGAACAACCTCTCTATTCTCTTTTAAATCAACTCTGATGTTTAGAAACCCTAAACAATCCCTATTTATATGTCAAACAACGTGGATGATAAAATCATAAATAACCAAGCCCAACTCAACTTAGAATACGCCTCAAACAAGAGTCTAGATTCACCCAGGAAGCCCCGTCGGTCGACCGGCATGCCTCTGCCGGTCAACCATCCATGACACAGGGTTTTTAGACCCTGTAACATGCATGCTTTTGGTCGACCAACATTGGTCGGTCGGTCAACCGATATGGCCTCGTCAGTCAACCGGTGTCAACCATTCGGTCGACCGACCAAAGTCTGTTCTGACATTTCTTGATTTCTTCTGTTTTTCCTACTTTTGACCTCTTTCACCACCACCAACGGCTCCATCCATGCCTCTATTCTCACGCTACCATAAGAATCATCTATTCTTAATTTTTCGTGAGGATCGCTAAGCTCCCGAAGTAGAGAGAAGATACACCTGTATCATTAGAAAAATGTCAACATCATTTTGCTTTGCAAGCATTCGTATTTTTTGTCATATTTTTGTCTGTAACATTCTCTACTACTGTTCGTTTCCTTTAATAAGTGGTAAAAAAGATAAATACTTCTGAGGAAAATAAAGTAAATTCTATCAAACAAGGAAAGAAAAATGAATCTGTGGTGGACGAGGCCATGATCAGAATCAAGCGATGGTCTCTTCAAGGATCCACAACTCTAGTCACTGGAGGAACCAACCAGAGGGATAGGGTTTGTTTTCCAATACTCATGGAACTTAATATTTGTCTTCAATCTACTTTCATATTTGTTATTATTATTATTATTATTATTTTGAAAAGGCATGTAGGACAACCTAACCAGCCAAGTCCTCAACAACATTCTGTCTCAAAAACAGAGGGACAGAAATAGACCAACAATAAGAGGATAAACAGTCAACCAACTTAGCTAAGGCATGAGCAACATCATTACCAGTGCATTTTACATAAGAAACTTTAGAGCAGCCAATAGCAGACAAACCAGTGTGAACTTCATCTGCAATAGGAGTCATGGTAGCAAAAGTAGAATGAAAGTCCACCAAGGAGACAACCCTTAGGGAGTCAATCTCCACCACTGAAATCCTCCACTTCATACATCGAACAAAGAGAATGCCTTCCAGGACAGCCAATAGCTTCGCATGATCCACAGTCATAGGAACCTTGAGCCCCATAGAGTAGCAACCAATCACATGCCCATGGTGGTCCCGAATAACACCTCCCAACCCAACAATATCTCCTTCCATAGGAACATCAGCATCTGTGTTGAGCTTTAGCAGACCAAGAGCAGGGGGATACCAAGCAGAAAGTCATTTGGAAGGGGTAGCAATGTCACGAGAGAGGCCTCGAACCCTATACCCTTCCTCTACAAAACAAAGAATTCGAGTCACCAAGACCAAAGCTTCCCTAACATCACCACCATAAGAGCGCATATTCCTTTCCCCTTATATAAACCACAGGGTCGTGAAAACCAAAGCCAGAGAGTTCCCAGAGCAAACCGAGGTGAGATGGAAAAGAAAATCATCACAAGACATACCTCGAAAGCCTTCAATCACATCCTAAAGATCTAAGGACTTCCACACTAAACGAGCAAATGAGCAGACAGTGAAGATATGAAGGGCAATCTCAAAGGTAGCAGAGCAAAGGCAGCAACTAGGGGACACAGAGATCCCCCTACGAGATAAACCAGCTGAAGTGGGGAGAGCATCATAGAACATGCGCCAAAGGAACACTCTCATCTTCGGTGGGATCTCCGCCTGCCAGATCAAGGATCACCACTTTGCCACCCTAGAATCTAAGGTGGAAGCAGCATCATACATAGTGTGGCGAAAAGTCGGTATCCACTCTTGACTATGTAGCACCCCTTCTCCTCATAATGCCAAATAAGTCCGTCAGGGACAGGAGAAGGGGGCAGTGTGATAAGTAAAATGTCCTCCTGATCCACCTGCCAAAAATAGTTAGCAATCAAATCATAATTCTAAGTACCCGAAGCAGAGATCACCTCAGCCACCCTCCTGGAAGGGTCGATTGGAGAAGTGATTGGACTGAAAGAAAAGGGCCTTGGGATCCATGGATCAGCACTGATAGAGACACTCTGGCCATCACCTATCCTCCATCTCAGACCTCTGGCTAGGAGCTCTCACCCCTAGATAATGCTCCGCCATAAATAAGAACAGCCAAGGCCAGTACCGACTGAAAGAAAGTCTGAGTCCCTAAAATACTTCCCCTTCAAAACCCTACTAGCTAGAGAAGAAGGGTCCTGAAAAATCCTTCATGTCTGCTTAGCCACCAGTGCCTGATTAAAAATCTACAGATCTCTAAAGCCCAGACCACCCTTTGACTTTGCTCGACACACCTTCTGCCATCTAACCCAATGAATCTTCCTCTCACCAAAAGTCGATCCCCACCAGAATCTCATAATGATAGACTCAATCTCCCTACATAAAGAAAGGGGAATGCGGAAGATACTCATCACATAACATGGAATCGCCTGTAAAACAACTTTCATCATAACCTCTCGCCCCCCAGCTGACAAAAGAGCCCTCCTCCAAGCTTGGACTCTTTTCCAAACTGAGTCTCTGATTGAAGCAAAAGTCTGACAACGGCTTCTTCCAACCACCGAAGGGAGGCCAAAGTATCGATCATGTGACTGGACCCTATCAAGCCCCAAGACAGAGAAAATAGAAGTCCTAGTATCCTCATCTACACATGGGCTAAAGGTGATGGAAAACTTCTGAAAGTTGACTTTCTGACAGGTTGCAGCCTCATATAGTAGCAGAGTACTCTGGACAGCCTGTGTAGCAGCCTGGGAAGCCTGAATAAAAACCAAAGAGTCAGCTACAAAGAACAGGTGAAAAATCCTTGGCCCCAACCGAGAACAAGATAACCCTCTATTGCACCTATTCTCCTCCTGTCTGATGATCTGTGCCGAGAGAGCTTCCATACAGAGAAGAAACAAATATGAAGATAGTGAGCATCCCTACCGCAGACTAAGAGTAGGAGTGACCTAACCCACAATCTGTCCATTAAGGCAGAAAGAGAGTGAGGAAGTGGAGATACATTCAAAAATGAGAAGCCTCCAATGATCTGAAAAACCTATGACCTGAAGGACCTTGTGAATAAACCCACATTCCACTCTGTCATATACCTTACTCATATCCAACTTCAGTGCTATATGGCCAAACTAACCCCGTCTCCTCTTCTACAATGTGTGGAGAAGTTCAAAAGCAACAATGACATTGTTCTGAATAGATCTTCTTGGGACAAAAGCACTCTAAAAGCATTGATCAATCCGCTAAGAACCCACTTCAGCCTATTAGCAATGGTCTTCGTGACAATCTTGTAGACCACATTATATAGGCCGATGGGTCTAAAGTCTACCACAGTCTCAGGTGAATCCTTTTTGGGGATGAGAACTACATTGGTATTATTCCAAGACTTGATGGATGAGCCCCCATTTAGAATCTCCAAACATACATCCGAAATATCTAGGCTAATAGCAGACCACTGGGACTAAAAAAAGGATACATGGAAACCATCTGGGCCAGGTGCCTTTGAAGGACCCATAGATCGAAGAGCACCCCACACCTCATCATCTGTAAAAGGATTAGAAATGATCCGGAGATCATCCACTAAAATTTGTGAAGAGATAGAAACACCCACCTCAGCCAAAACCTCCTCTGAAGGAGTGGAAGAAGAAAACAGTTCCAAGAAATAATCCTCAATAAGCTTTGCAATTCCCAACTGATCTTCCACCCAAGTACTATTTGGATGACATAAGCGGCTAATGAAGTTATTACTCCTCCTAGTGGAAGCTCTCATATGGAAGAATTTGGTGTTACGGTCCCCGTCTCGGAGCCAATCAACCCTAGCTCGCTGTCACCAGAAGCTTTCTTCCCTATACTCAAGAACCTCCCTCTCCTTCTCTAGCCTTCAAATCTTAGCCATACGTTCCCCCACATCAGGAGAAGAGTGGAGAGACTAGAGCTTTCACTGAATAACTGACAATCTGTACCTCCATCTTCCAAAACGCTCTTAGCTCCAACTACTGAGTTTTCTAGCACAAGACCCTGCTAATAACATCACTCAAATCATCCTCTTTGAGCCAAAAGGGCTCAAAGTGGAAGAGACGACCATGTCTAATAGCAGGGGGCGAGAAGCAGCAAAATATAACATAATAGGACGATGGTCAGAAATAGAAAAATTTAAGTGATGTACCTCAGCAGTGGGAAATATGTCTCACCAGCTAGAGTCAGCTACAATCCTGTCAAGCGCTCCTGGATATGAGATGTACCAGACTAACGATTAATCCAAGTGCAGGTGTGCTCACGATACCTCAGATCTAGTAGCTCACAATGTAGCTGTAGGCTGTCTAAAAATTATTGCAGATATCTAATCCCCATCAAACACCAATGATGAAAGTTACAATTTGACAGCATCCATTAGGCTTCAATTTAAAAACTATCATGTAGATCGATGAAGGTCATAATCTGACGACCTTCACAACAACCGATGAAAGCTCCAATTCAACAGCCTTCACAATCAACATCGGGAGTTACAATCTAATGACTCTCATATTTTTAAGGAGCCAAGATAAAGGTTATAGGATGACGATCTTTACAACGATCTAGCAAAAGATACTACAATTTGATGATCTCTTTAAATTAAAATGCATATATCTCTCAAACCGTAAGGAATTTGGAGAATCTGACGAGAGAAAACCTAACCCTTTGGGTGGGTTTGGTCTGCTCCGTCTCATTGAGATAGTTGATTTTTATATATAATTCGTCCAATTCCGATTTACGGTTTGTAAGTTATGACATGTTCTTCGTAGCAAGTTATGTTCTGCAGTCCGTATGCAAGACTGGACTTTGTCTGAACATTGGACTTTGCCTGAAGCTCGCCAAGCTCGCCTGAGGCTCACCTCTATGTTTCAGAGTCAAAACAACATAACCACTGCGTAATCTAGCTGCAATTGCAGCTCAAACCCAGCCACAAACGCAACTCAAACTCAGCTGTAAACGCAGCTCAAACCCAGCCGCAAACGCAGCTCAAATTTAGCTGCCAACGCAACTTCTAAACACTACCAATTCAGCTTCCAGACATTGCAAACATAGCTTCCAGATATCCTAGACACAGCTTCCAAATGCTACAAAAGCAGCTTTCAGACACTGCGTTCGAACGCAGAATTCGTGCCTAGCAACACAGGACCTGCGTTTGACTCGTTCAAACACGAGTGGAAAGGTTCCAGAAACTGTTTTCTCCCCACAATTTGAGGGATTTTTGTCCCACTTAGGAACGGATTCAGGGAGTGGTTACACCCCTTAATCTCCTATAAGTAGCTAAAATTTTAGCTTAATTAGGGCCGATCCTTTGGAGGGGAATTTCTGGAGAATTAAGATCGGCACATGGCTTCATGGTAGAAGAAGGATCTCAGTAATCTTCAAACCCTTGGAGTTGTTCTTGGAGCTTTCATCAATCTTGGCTTACAAACCAATTTTGGTTAAATCAATCAACTCTTTCAAAGAGTTCTTTCAAAACTCGTTCTGAGTTCTCAAACTCGTTAAGAGTTTCAAACTTGCCACGCAAGTTCTCCATGACATAAAATACAAAAGAGTTCAACCGTGTTCTACGAGGTGAAACGTCAGATCGTCAACGAGAAGCAAACTCGACACGAATTTCGAGGGAAGCATCTCATCGACACCGAGAAGAACCCATATTAAACAAAGGGAAGGATCTCAGTCAACCTTCTCTCTTTTGTAAATTAGGAAACCAATTAAGAAGATTGTAATTTCTTTTTCTAAGTTGTTAAAGAGAGATTGCATTGAGAGAATTATAACTCGTTCTTTTTCTAAGTCTGTTAGAGAGAATAATACAAATTTAATTCTTCATTTTCTTCTTTCGATTTTCCCACCAAATAAAAGATGGCGACTCTGCTGGGGACTAGGTTCACTGACGAAGAATTGGTGGTGCAATCCAATGTCAACCTCGCTGGAACCACAGTCGAAACTCTTGTTGTGGAGTTTGATCAAGTCAAGTACGAGGAGATACTCTCCTTCGAATCCCTTAGCCCTAAGGCTATGTGCAAGATCCACAAAGTCTCTAAGGAGACTAAAGCTCCAATCGTTATAGAACCACCAAAGGAAGGCCTCTCCTTTGGACCAGATCTCTCAGACAACCTCTCCTCGGAAGGAGTAGGCCCAGCCACAACTGAACTCATCACTCGATTTGATGGCCCTATACCCATGCCTAAACAGCGAGCATCGGGTCACAAGAGGCCTATTGCGGTGATAAACTTGATCATTACAGATGGTGAAGTCACTGCAAAAGCCTTAAAATAGGCTAAGAAGAATGCCGCTCGGCGAAGGAGGAGATCCTAACGACGAGCACAATTTCGAGAGAACCGATCCTCCAATCAACGCAAGCTATGCGTTTGTGAGCCTAAGCAAGAGCTCTGTGTTTCTGCATCAGAATCCAAAACTCACGTTGATAAGCCCAAATACAAGCTTGGCGTGATCCAACTAAAACGCAACCCTCAATGGAGCGTTCCAAACTCAAAACACAGTCCTCAGGGACGCGTTCTAATACCAAAATGTAGATATCTCTTAAACCGTAAGGAATTTGGTGAAATGGATGGGAGCAAACCAAGTCCTTTAGGTTGGTTTGGTCGGCTCCGTCTCATCGAGATAGTTGATTTTTATATATAATTCGTCCAATTCCGACTTACGGTTTGAATGTTATGACATGTTCCTCATAGCAAGTTATGTTCTAAAGTCTGTATATAAGACTAGACTTCGCCTGAACATTGGACTTCACCTGAAGCTCATCAAGCTCGCCAGAGGCTCGGCAACCTTGCTTGAGGCTCATCTCTATGTTCCAGAGTCAACATGAGGGAGTTGCTAGGTCATATCCTGCCCAATAGGATGTAGCCCCTTATCCACCAAAGTTTTTGAAGTCCCGACGCTAAAAACTTTTGACAGTACGGGATTACCGAATCAACATATCTATCATTTTAAGTCACAGACTGGGAATATGATATCAAGTGATGCCATACTGGCTCGTTTGTTTATTGGCACCCTCAAGGGGGTTGCTCTTGAATGGTTCATGAAACTGTTTGTTGGATGTATCCAAAAGTGGGCGGATCTAGAGAGACTCTTCCTGTTAAGATTCTTTAAAGAGGATATAGAAGTCTCCATCCATACTCTTCTCTCCACTAAGCAGAAGAAGAGGGAGCCCGTCAAAGCCTTCGTCAACAGGTTCCAAAGCATGGCTCTTCGATGCCCGACAGGTATAACACAGTCTACCTTAGTGGAGACCTGTCGACACAACTTGCAAACTAACCTTCTAGCACAAATGAGGGTTACAAAATATCATTCCTAGAGAAAACTAATCTCTCAAGATGAACAGGCTTAAAAAATCATTGTTAGGGTCAAAGCTGAAGAACAAAGTAAGCAGAATCAACCTGAGCAATGGGACCAAGCCTAATTTTCTCAGTCAGAAAGGGAATATGCTACGGTCACTGAAGCCAATCCTCTTCAATAGGATGACAGGTCTACAAAGCTATCACGTTAACAGTTACCTCTAATAGCCAAACTCTTCAGACAACGGTCTTCTATGTGATATATTCCAATCATAGTCATTATATTACTCTAATATCAATGAACGACTTGACGGATAGTGGCCCACTAGGTGATGTGTCATGTCTACCCCCTTTTTCCCCCTGTACTTGTTTAAGAGTGGGGGTTGGTTTATTTGTGATCCACGGGATTATGAGTAATTAATTTTCTAAGTTGTTAAGTTCAACAAGACACCTCTGTTAATTGCAAAATTCCTCCTCTGCTAAGTCTTAGTCAAGACTGGGGGTTGGTTATTTGTTATTTCTCAAACAAAATAACAAATTCACAAAACTATCAAGTTAACAATACACTTCTGATAGTCAATTCCTCCAAAATTCCCTTATCAATCCTCTTCAATAGGATGATAAGTACTCAAAGTTGCTCCAATCGCGACAAAATTCTATCATGTTAAATATCACACCTCTGACAACCAATCCTTTCATTACGTTAATATTACACCTTTGATGACGTCATGTTAACAAAACACCTCTGATAACTAAATTAACTTATCGACTATCTTCAATAGAGCGATAGGTCCATAATCTTGTTACGTTAACAAAACACCTCTGACGACTAAATCAATTTATCGACTCTCTTCAATAGAGCGATATGTCCACAAACCTGTCAAGTTAACATTACACCTCTGATGACCAAATTAACTTATCAACTCTCTTCAATAGAGTGATAGGTCCACAAACTCGTCAAGTTAACATCACATCTCTGATGACCAAATCAACTTAGCGACTTTCTTTAATAGAGTGATAGGTCCACAAACCCTTCAAGTTAACATTACACCTCTGACGACCAAATTAACTTTTCGATTCTCTTCAATAGAGCGATAGGCTCATAAAATATTATTAGGTTAACATCACACCTCTAACAGTCAAACCCCCCCAATGAACTTGTTAATCCTTTTTTTAACAAGAATAACAAGTTTTTATTATAAAATCCCCAGCGGATTAAAGATTTTCAGGAATTATCCTAGTGATAATAATTTTTTTTGAATTTCACTCTAAGTGAAAATTCATGCCAAGTTAATACTACTCATCTGGTACTTCTAACTTTCTTTCAGTATTTCAAGTAAAAACATAACACAAGAAGAAACAGTGGCAAAGCCTACGTATTCAATATCATAGCATGTTGTTATTAAAAATACCAGAATCCATGTCTTACACATATGGAAGAATTTATCTCGATCTCTAATTAGAGATAAGTCTACGCCTAACACGCGTCGCCGGTTAGTCTTTCCCCGTGAAATTGACAAAAATATTCGTATTCAATATCGTAGCAGGTTATTTTTAATAACATCAGAATCCATGCCTTACACGCATGAGAGACTTTATCTTGATCCCTAATTAGAGATAAGTTTGCATCTAACACATGTTGTCAGGTGGCCTATTCTTGTAATAATGGCGAAGCCTACGTATTCAATGTCGTAGTAGGTTGTTATTAATAACACTGGAATTCATGTCTTACACGCATGGAGAAATTTATCTCGATCCCTAATTAGAGATAAAACTATGCCTAACACGTGTTGCCAGATATTCCATTCCCGTAAAATTGACAAAGACTATATATTCAGCATCATAGCACTGAGTCTAAGAGAGTTTATTCTTTTAACACAACATTATATGTGAAACGGACATCGACAATCCATATGCTAGCTCGACTCAAACGGTAGTCAGTGAAGCCTTATCAAATCCGTTGATGGCTGAGCGTTTGTCAAAAATCCTATGATTGTTTGTCGGTCCATCAACTGAATGGATGTGAGCCGTAACATGACGTTTGAGAGCTTCCGCTCATGAGTAGCTTGTACCGTCGCTACAGTTTCTCTTTGAAGTTCATCCTCACATAGGTCCTGCATGGCAAATCCTTTCAACCAAGATGCTTTCGAAGAGGGTGCAGAGAATAATTCCTTTATGACAATGAATCAACAACTCCAAGATCAGAGTTGAGATCTAAAGTATTTTAAAAATTCGTCCAGTTAACCGCGAACTTTCAAAAACTTTGGAGGGGGTTCTGTAGGCTATCTAAAAATTACTACAGATAGTTGATCCTCATTAAACCCCGATGATGGAAGTTACAATTTGACGGTATCCAGAAGGCTATAATTTAAAAACTTTCATGTAGACCGATGAATGTCATAATCTAACGACCTTCACAATAACCGATGAAAGCTCTAATTCAATAGCCTTCACAATCAATATTGGGAGTTACAATCTGATGACTCTTATATTTTCAAGGAGCCAAGACGAAGGTTAAAGGATAACGATCTTTGTAACGATCTAGCAAAAGAGACTACAAATTGACAGTCTCTTCAAATTAAAACGAAGATATCTCTCAAACCGTAAGGAATTTGGCAAAATGGATGGGAGCAAACCAAGCCCTTTGGGTTTGTTTGGTTGTCTCCATCTTGTCGAGATAGTCGATTTTCATATATAATTCGTCCAATTCCGATTTACGGTTTGAAAGTTATGACATGTTCTTCATAGTAAGTTATATTCTAAAGTACGTATGCAAGACTGGACTTCGCCTAAACATTGGACTTCGCCTGAAGCTCGTAAGCTTTCCTGAGGCTTGCCTCTACTTTCCAGAGTCAAAATGATGCAACCACTGCGTAATCTAGCTACAAACGCAGCTAAAACCCATCTGCAAAAGCAGCTCAAATCTAGCTGCCAACGTAGCTTCCAAAAACTACAAACGTAGCTTCCAAACGCTACAAACACAGCTTCCAAATGCCGCAGACGCAACTTCCAGATGCCGCAGATGCAGCTTCCAATCGCTACAAACGCAGCTTCCAGATGCTGCATTTGAACGCAGAATTCGTGCCTAGTAACACAGGACCTACGTTTGACTCGTTCAAACACGAGTTGGATGTTTCCAGAAACCGTTTTCTCTCCACGATTTGAGGGATTTCCGCTCTACTTAGGAGCAGATTCAGTGGGCGGTTACAACCCTTAATCTCCTATAAATAGCTAAAATTTTAGCTTAATTAGGGCCGGTCCTTTGGAGCTGTTCTTGGAGCTTTCATCAATTTTGGCTTACACACTGATTTTGATTAAATCAATCAACTCTTTCAAAACTCATTCTGAGTTCTCAAACTTGTTAAGAGTTTCAAACTTACCATGCAAGTTCTCCACGACATCAAATCCAAAAGGATTGAACCGTGTTCCATGAGGTGAAACATCATATCGTTAATGAGAAGTAAACTCGACACGAGTTTCGAGGGAAGCATTTCATCGACACCAAGAAGAACCCAAATTAAACAAAGGAAAGGATCTCAGTCGACCCTTCTCTCTTTTGTAAATAGGAAAATCGATCGAGAAGATTGTAATTTCTTTTTCTAAGTTGTTAGAGAGAGATTGCATTGAGAGAATTATAACTCATTCTTTTTCTAAGTCAGTTAGAGAGAATAACACAAATTCAATTCTCCATTTTCTTCTTTCGATTTTCCTACCAAACAGCAGCAGAACACTCTGGAAATCTAGCATACTCGGAACATGCGCCTATCTCCCACCCAACTTCTCCCTTGGGCTCGCGATGGCATTAAAGTCACCTCCACATAACCATGACTCAGAGAAAAGATCCCTCAACCATCTCAATAGATCCCAGGACTGGTGCCGTAAGTGTTTATGGGGATGGCCATAAAACCCAGTGAATCGCTAGTTCCTTCTCACAGAGTCAACAACTGATGCGTCAATGTGCCCAGTAGAAAAAGAACAGATAGTCACATCCATTTCATCATCCTATAGTAACATGAGTCCACCACTTCTGCCTCTACTATCCACCACAAAGCAATTCCGAAAATCCAACTGAAATCTGATCATTTGCGCCCACCTACCAGAAAGCCTAGTTTCCAAAAGAAAGACTAGACTTGGGGAATGAGTCCGCATCATCCTACGGAAAGCTGGCAACGTATCAGGATTCCCCAGTCCCTAAATGTTCCAGCAAAAGTAACTCATGGTTCCTGGCACCCCTGACCACCAGGGTGCGCCTCAACAAGAGTAGAATCTGGACCGAGAATCTCCAATCGTGCCCTCTTCTCATGTACATCCGAAGGATCCTTCAGATAATCTTTCCTGTGTTTGCTCCCTTTCCCTTTTTGTTTGGAGTCTTGTTTCCCAGACCCTCTAGCAAGCCTCTTCCAGGTCGATAAAGCCCGCTTCCCCGAGGTGGATGTGAAAATTATAATGTCATGCAAGTTAGAGCCAACACTGGTATCCATGGACAAGGGTGCAAGAGGGGTCTCACAACCCACCGTAACTGGAATAATCTGTAGTGGAGCACTCCCACCTGATTCATCAACCTGAGTATCATCTGAGACCACTCGAGAGGATAGTTGTTTCAGCCCCTCACGTTCTGCTTCAGTTGCTCCAGAAGACCGAGTCTCAAAGGCCTTAAAATATGAAGGGGGCCCTTTGAGCCAGGAACCATATCTGCTTTTAGATGATAAAAATACCATCGGCTTGTACACTTCGTTTGTCACACTCAGCAGCTTTGTGGCCAATAATGTCACATGAAAAGTAAAAGTCAGGGAGTATCTCATAGGTGAGGTAGAGCTTCTCAATCTCCCCGGACTCTTCAAAAAGAACACGTATGCCTCTTTTTAGAGGCTTAGTAATATCCACGAGAATCTTCAGCCGCATCTTGTTATCCCGCAAATCAATCCCTTTAAGTTCTCCTATAAGGGAGCCATAGTCTCTAGTGCACCTCTCGTTCATCGCAACAAGTAGTACATTCTTGACATGTACCCAGAACAAAGTTGAAGAGAAATCCAGAGAAGTTGGGGGCACCAACCCCTCGAGGAATAATCAAATTGAGCAGGTTTCTTCCAAAGCACCATGACCCACCATAAAGCACTTTTTCCTTGTCTGCATCGGAACCAAATCTGAAAAGAAAAGTATTCCTTCCGTTGTAAGGTTCCACCTGGAAGGGGGCATTTACAGTCCAGATCCTTCTAAGGACACACTTAAGGCCATCTCTATTAGCAATCCTCCTATCAAAAACCTTCCCTAAAAGATAGTTGTTGAGGGAAGGCGAATATGTCCGGTCCTTGGTTAATAGAAAAACAGGGTCATCTTCATCATCTAAGCTGCATTTGGCACAAAGCTAGGCCAGCCCATCATTATCAATTCTTGCCATATTCTAACACACCAGCCCCCAAAGACAGAACACAGAAAAGCCCCAGTAGCCCAAACAATCAGCAAACAACAAGACAGAATGGTTTGAAATGGCGATGCCTTTAATTTGAGACCGATAGATGGTCTTGAAATAGCGAAGCCGTAGATTTGATATCGAGAGACGGTCTTGAAACGATGATGCTATTACTAAAAAAACACGGTGATGCCGTTAATACGAGACCGAGAGACGGTCTTGAAATGGCAATGTCGTTGATTTGAGACCGAGAGACGGTCTTTAAACGGTAATGCCATTACTAAATATGAAACGACAATGCCGTTAATATAAGACCGAGAGACGGTCTTGAAATAGTGATGTCGTTGGTTTGAGACTGAGAGACGGTCTTGAAACGGCGATACTGTTACTAAGTATGAAACGACGATGTCATTCGTGTGAGTCGAGAGGAAAATGAAATTCGAATGAGCAAAGACGGAGAAAAACAATGCCAGAAAACTTGTGTGAACTGTCGAGGATGCACTGGAAATCGCCGATGGAGACCCACCGAAGCCTTGCCGGCGAGAATTACCGAATGGGAAACCCCGAGGGCTGTCACAAGGGTTGGGGACAAAATTCAGATATCGTCAAATAAATTCGCCGCAAATTGCTAGAGCTAGACAGGAAGGGTCATGCCACACGAAGACGGTAGAAACCGGCCAAAGAAAACCGGAAGCAACAGCCAGATCTGGCTGATAGAGCCCGTCACGAGGGAGGAGGAAAGAAACGTTACGCGTTTTCAGAGAGAAAACGGAACGAACTCAGATCTAGGGTTTTCAAAACCCTAGAGAGGGGGTGGCGGCTGCTTCTGCAGCAAAGGCAGAGATCAAATATGTCTTTCATATTTGTTTTTCCAATCTACATACACGTTGTCTAGCTAGGGATGGCAATTTACGAGAAAGCTGCTGATTTTACTGCCGAATAATTTATGTTGGTGATGGCTACTAACTTTTTTAGGGCATGAGGTGCATGCAATATCGTAAATATCTCCTTAGTTCGTTGGCAAATGGCTACAGATATTATGACCCTTCATTCAGCAAGCGCAAGCTAACAAAGAAAATAAAAAAATATCAACAAACCCTCTTAACTTTGGGCAACTATCAAATATCCCCCCATAACGTTAAAAATATCAAAGCCCTCCTTAAGTCAGGGGTTATCAGAAAACTCTCTTTCACTTTATGATTTATTAGAAAACCCATGTAACAACATTAACCACAAATCTCACTGGCAAAAATATTCCCCAGCTTAAATTTTTCTGCCAACACTATTATTATGGCATACTGTTCAAATCTTAAGTCAAAGGAGGATTTATGATTATCCCTAACTTAATGGGATCTCTGATGTTTTGAAAGTTATGGAGGTTATCTGATAATCATCCAAGTTAAAGGCTAAATAGCACTTAATTACCTCATAGTTTCACTCACACATAGCGCTTATATAGCCTCACTTGTTTTTCGTAGCAATTATATATCCTAAGTTGCTAAAATTTGGCATGTTGATAGTACCATCTATCAAGCAAACATGAATATTTTCATCTGAATGTTTCACTATGATACTTATAGGATAATTATAAAACTTGATAACCATTAACGCTTAGTAAATTTATCGCTAAACCAATCCCAACTCTAGTTTAAAATAGAAATTTTGTAGGTCTAAGAGTAAATATAACAAATATTAATACTTAAAAATGTTCATAATTAGCCTATAAGTACCACAGAGGAACATTCGGGTGAAAATTTTCATGTTTCTATGATTGAGGGTTCCAACTTGCCAATTTTAAACAACTTAGGGTTCATAAATGCTATGAAAAACAAGTGGGGGTATATTAAGTGCCTAGTGATTGACGCTATATGAGGTATTCAAGTGCTATTTAAAAGGTTTTGTTTTTCTTTTCCGAAATTTAGCCAAAATCAAAGCCCAATCTAGATGAAGATTGGCTGACTATCATCTTCCCAGGAATATTTCCTGATGCTTTTATGGCTTTTGAGTGGGCAAGAGACAAGATTCAAACAAATTGCGTTGCACCTGGACCCATAATTAGAACGACGATGGCAGAGCCTGCAAGCTCCTGCTATTAATTGTTGTGCGCGGCGGAAGCTTTCTAGGGCAACACGAACAATAACTCGAACTAAACCACAAATAATATGCAAACCACTATCACAGCAAGAACAAAGAATTTACGTGGTTCGGCAAGTTGCCTACGTCCACGGGGCAAGGAGGGGGGAGATTTTACTACTAGAAATCAAGGGAATACAAATAGGGTTATAAATCTCTCAGACCAAACCCTAAAACAAAGCACTTGATCTCTCAAAGCTCTCCCAAATTGGATGCAACAAATCTCTCTTAGAGGCTGCTCAAAATCGTCCTTAAGATACCCTAACAAATCAGGTTTAGGATATATATAGCTTACAAAACGAAATGGGTCAAAAACCTGAAAGCCCAGCCCAGATCATCGTCGGTCGACCGGCGCTCCTTCAATTCTCCACCTCGGCGAATGTTTCCATCAAAACTGAGCCGACACCAAATCATCCAATAGTTCCTCAACAAGTCCAGGAACAATACTCGATCTGAAACGTGATCTCCCCCCATCTGAATCAACAAATCAAACCGGCTGCATCCGAAAGACTGCCTACGTATCCTCTTGTCCAAGGAATCAAGCCGAACGTAGTTCACCCAAATGGCCTCCAAAGGCCTCAGCACTGAAGGATGTTCAAAAGCTTCAAACAATGACCAAATTTCACACCTGAAACAACTTTGGTCATTTGTGTGGACCTTCTCCAATATGACATCTCCATCATCCAAGACGTCCCGAACAAAGTAAAATCTGGCGTCGATGTGCTTCGTGCGCGCATGATAAACCTGGTTCTTCGCCAAATAGATAGTCAACATGCTATCACAATATATCTGAATAGTCTCCTGAGCGATCCCCAAGTCCTCCAATAATCCACGCAACCATAAAACCTCCTTAATTGCTTCAGTAACCGCCATATACTCTGCCTCTGTAGTAGAGAGAGCCACTATGGACTGAAGCGTGCAACGCCAACATACGCGTGCACCTGCCAATGTAAAAGCATATCCTGATGTAGACCGGCGTTTATCAAGATCTCCAGCATAATCTGAATCCACATATCCAATACAATCCTGTCCATCCTTCTCATCCTTTTGAAATACTAAACCAACATCCACGGTGCCTCGAACATACCGTAGAATCCACTTCACGGCCTCCCAGTGACCCTTCCCGGGGTCATGCATGTATCTCGATACCATGCTCACGGCCTGTGACAAATCTGGCCTCGTACACACCATCGCATACATCAAGCTACCTACTGCACTGGCATATGGAACCTTCAACATATAATCTCTGTCCTCAACTGAAACAGGTAACATCAATGCTGAAAGCTTGAAGTGGGGAGCCAATGGTGTGCTAACTGCTTTTGCATTGCCATCAAAGCTGAATTTCTTCAACATCTTCTGCAAGTAGCTCTTCTGTGTAAGCTTCAAACTCCCTTTCACCCTGTCTCTCTCGATCTCCATACCCAATATCTTCTTTGCCTCTCCAAGATCCTTCATCTCAAACTCGGATGATAACTCCTCTTTCAGCTTTCGAATAGCCGAAGAATTCCTGAAAGCAATAAGCATATCGTCAACATATAAAAAGCAAATATATGAGCTCACCATCCTGTAGCTTGTGCATATAAACACATGGGTCATATGGGCTCCTCGTGTACCCTCGGCCAATCATAAAGTCGTCGAATCTCTTATACCACTGTCTTGGTGACTGCTTCAAACCGTAAAGAGACTTCTTCAGCTTACAAACCAATTCTTCTTTTCCTGCAGCTTTGAAACCCTGGGGTTGTGTCATGTAGATCTCCTCATCTAAATCACCGTGTAGAAAGGCTGTCTTCACATCCATCTGGACCAAATCCAAATCCAACTGTGCCACCAACGCTAATAAAATCCGAATCGACGAATGCTTCACAACGGGTGAAAATACCTCGTTGTAATCAATGCCCTCAAGCTGTGCATATTCCTTGGCAACCAATTTGGCTTTGAACCGAATGTCCCCAATAGAAGATCCATCCTTCTTCGCATATACCCACTTGCAACCAATAGCTTTCTTACCCTTAGGTAGATGTGCAAGTGCCCAAGTGTCGTTCTTCTGAAGAGACTTCATCTCCTCTTCCATAGCTTCCCTCCACCTGATCGAATCGGGGCTAGACTCTGCCTCCCTAAATGTGGCTAGAATCATATCATCAACGACCTCCACTGATAATTCATATGCGACCATGACATCATTATACCTAGCTGGCCGATGAATATCTCTCCTCAGTCTATTTGCTGCAATGGACCTCTGAACATGACCCTGTTCATGAGTCCTCTGATCCACTGTATCCTGTATCTGCCTGATTATCGTCTCATCTCCTCCTAGTGTCACCTCTGTAGGAGCCTCGATGGATACAGTGCTCTCTGGAGTGAGTGGAGTCACATCATCCTCCACCTGCTGCGATATCTCTCCTGTCTGGTCTCCCTCCACCTGCTGAGGGGCTCGAGACCTCATCATGTACGTCTCGTCAAATGTGACATCTCTGCTAATAACTATCTTCTTGTTCTGTGGATCCCATAATTTGAAGCCTTTGACTCCATCTCTAAATCCCACAAAGACTGCTTTCCTCGCTCTAGAGGGTTCATAACCCTAGGACTTTGAGCTTTAATGATAGGGGTCATGTCCCTAAACAAACCGGCACCAAAAATACTTGGGTGCCAAAATAATTTTTAAAGCCAAGAATTTTAGTAATTTTTCTTTTTCTTGGTTTCGAAAAATGTATTTTAAACTTTTATGACAACAATTCCTTTTATTGGTTAAACTCATAGTCACTAGCCACCGAACCAAACCAACGCTCCAAAGGAGTCTTCCCGTCTATCGCAGTGCATGGTAACCTGTTCACGAGATGGCTCGCATAAACTACTGCTTCGGCCCAAAAAGATCTAGGCAATCCACTCTGTGTCATCATACATCGCACCTTCTCCAGCAAGGTACGGTTCAATCTCTCAGCCACCCCGTTCTGTTGCGGTGTCTCTCGAACTGTGAAGTGTCTTCTAATGCCGTGATCCCGGCAAAACTGCAGAAACGGATCACTCTTGTACTCTCCACCGTTATCTGAACGTAGAGTCTTCACCTTTCTACCTGTCTGCAGCTCCACTTTCTTTTTCCACTCCACAAAAATATCCAGGACCTGATGTTTATGCTTCATCGGGTATACCCAATTCCTCCTGGAATAATCATCAATGAAAGTGACAAAATAGTTGGCTCCACCAAGAGATGTGTTCTTGGAAGGACCCCAAACATCTGTGTGAATATAATCCAATGTACCTCGGGTGTTATGAACAGCAGTGCCAAACTTCACTCTAGTCTTCTTCCCAAGTACACAATGCTCACACAATTCCATCTTACAGGTCTTAGCATCTTTCAATAGCCCATGTTTTTCCAATGACTGTAGGGACTTATCACATGTGTGTCCAAGTCTCATATGCCATAAGGTGGTAGTGTCCTCCTCTGTAGTGATAGAAGCTGCCAGACCCCATGTAACTGTCTTGCCCTTTAAGTAGTATAGGTTGTTTTCCCTGACACCTCGCATCACCACCATAGAACCCTTCGTGACCTTCACTGTAGCATCCTCTAAGATCACTCGATATCCTGCTGCCTCCAAAGTCCCAAGAGAAATGATGTTCTTCGTCAACTGCGGCACGAACCTCACTTCTTTCAATTCCCTCACTACACCATCATGCATCCTGATCCGGACTGAACCAATACCACTAATAGGGCATACGTGATCATTACCCATAAGCACGACATCCCCTCTTTCCAGCTCCTCAAAGCTAGAAAACCACTCCCTCTTAGGGCAGATGTGATATGTAGCTCCCGAATCCATCATCCACTCCGTGGAATCCGCATAGCAAACCGACGGTAAAGCAGGGCATGAATAGCCTGAAGAATCTGAATCTGAATGCTCACCAATAGCTTTTGCAACATTAACTTCTGAAGCTTGTGCAGCATTCCCCTTATTCTTCCCGGCTTTTTCTTTCCACTTTGGGCAGTCAATCTTCCAATGTCTTTTTTCTTTACAATATCGATATTGATTTCTACCAATACTCTTATAGGCACTCCTATTCTTTGACTTTGAGCGGTTGAACTGACGACGGTTTGGATCTCGGCCTCGAACTGCTAACGCATCTCCCGATGCCTTCTCGGAGGGTTCACCATCACTCTTCCTCAACTCATAGTTCACCAAAGCTGAGGTCACCTCCTTGTAGCTAACTGTAGTTCTTCCATTGATCATAGTGAGAACGAACGTACCATAATCATCTTCGGGCAACGAACACAGAAGTAGCATCGCCTTGTCTTCATCCTCAACTATAATATCAACATTGGCCATATCTGAAAGTAGCTTAGTGAAATTGTTGACATGCTCTCTGATGGAAACTCCCCTCTTCATCTTGAACTGGTAAAATCTCTTCTTCAAGTAAAGCTGATTCTCAATGCTCTTCATAAGATATTTCTCATTGAGTGTTTCCCACATCTTCTTCGCCGACGTCTCGTTCATTACATCATAAATAAGATCCGGCGTCAAGCATGACCTAATAACACCACAAGCTCTACTGTTCATCTTTCTCCAAACCTTATCCTCCAACTCAGCGGGTTTCTCTTTTAACTCAAGAGTCTCCTCCAAATTCTGTGCATCCAAAGCATCCATCACCTGACACCTCCACAATCCAAAATTGATCTTGCCATCGAACTTCGGAACATCAATCTTCGTGTTATTGATGCTCAGACTCTGTATCGCCTTTATTAGAGACGAACCTGACGTGCTTGCATCTTCTATGTTGTCGATCTAGCTCTGATACCAATTGTTGTGCGCGGCGGAAGCTTTCTAGGGAAACACGAACAATAACTCGAACTAAACCACAAATAATATGCAAACCACAATCACAGCAAGAACAAAGAATTTACGTGGTTCGGCAAGTTGCATACGTTCACGAGGCAAGGAGGGCGGAGATTTTACTACTAGAAATCAAGGGAATACAAATAGGGTTACAAATCTCTCAGACCAAACCCTAAAACAAAGCACTTGATCTCTCAAAGCTCTCCCACAATTGGATGCAACAAATCTCTCTTAGAGGCTGCTCAAAATCGTCCTTAAGATACCCTAACAAATCAGGTTTAGGATATATATAGCTTACAAAACGAAACGGGTCAAAAACCAAAAAGCCCAGCTCAGATCATCGTCGGTCGACCGGCGCGGTCGACCGCGTCTCAAAGCTCTCCCACAATTGGATGCAACAAATCTCTCTTAGAGGCTGCTCAAAATCGTCCTTAAGATACCCTAACAAATCAGGTTTAGGATATATATAGCTTACAAAACGAAACGGGTCAAAAACCTGAAAGCCCAGCCCAGATCATCGTCGGTTCTCAAAGCTCTCCCACAATTGGATGCAACAAATCTCTCTTAGAGGCTGCTCAAAATCGTCCTTAAGATACCCTAACAAATCAGGTTTAGGATATATATAGCTTACAAAACGAAACGGGTCAAAAACCTGAAAGCTCAGCCCAGATCATCGTCGGTCGACCGCGGCGGTCGACCGCGCAGGTCTCGCGGTCGACCGCACCGGTCGACCGAATCATCAAACCCGAGAGCAGAAAATCCTACAGTCATCCTCGGTCGACCGCGCCGGTCGACCGTCACCA
>NC_033798.1:17103877-17124148 GCF_001876935.1 Asparagus officinalis | reverse complement strand
AGGGGAGTTTTACTACTAGAAATCAAGAGAATATAAATAGAGTTACAAATCTCTCAGACCAAACCCTAAAACAAAGCTCTTGATCTCTCAAATCTCTCCCACAATTGAATGCAACAATCCTCTCTCCAAGGATGCTCAAATTCGTCCTTGCCTTAACCCTAAACAATCAGGATTTGAGTTATATACAACTCAGAAATGAAACGGGTCAAAAACCGAAAGGCCCAGCCCAGATCATCGTCGGTCGACCGCGCAGGTCTCGCGGTCGACCGCACCGGTCGACCGAATCATCAAACCCGAGAGCAGAAAATCCTACAGTCATCCGCGATCGACCGCACCGGTCGACCGCCACCATCTTCGATCGACCGCACCGGTCGACCGCCACCAGCTCTGATTCCCAGTAGAGTTTGTGCACGTTTGCGGTCGACCGCGCCGGTCGACCGCCAAACTCTCTGCTGATTTTTCTGAGTTTCTGTAATTTCTTCATTAATTTCTTACCAATATGTTTCCAAGATCGATTGAGGTCATACTATTTCCTAAGCTAGTTTCAGGAAATATCACAGTATTCTTTTTTCTCCGTATTAAACTTTTCATTTTGCGGTCGACCGCGCCGGTCGACCGCCAAACTCTCTGCTGATTTTTCTGAGTTTCTGTAATTTCTTCATTAATTTCTTACCAATATGTTTCCAAGATCGATTGAGGTCATACTATTTCCTAAGCTAGTTTCAGGAAATATCACAGTATTCTTTTTTCTCCGTATTAAACTTTTCATTGTTTCACCATTCTTTCTCTTCTTTTTAAGATCTAATCGCGCGCTGCTTGCACTCAAAATTAGCAGCACGCATTCCTGTGGTACGATATTGGTGAACGAGAGGAATTAGCATCATCTATAGACTATACTTGTGTTCCTTTATATGCCTGGTAGCTGCTTCTTATATCTGACGTGCTTCAAAAGAAAGAATATATACACACATTGTCATTTGAATAATATTGTAGTGAGCAAGGTACATATAACTTCATTTTCAATGGATATCTTCAGTTAAATATAGCCACGAGTGTATTCAGTGCTTCTGTAGGTGACTTATTTAAAAGCTGTTGTGTAACTTGAGATGTACTGTAATCATGAGCATAAGTTCTCAACCTTGTTCCTTTGAGTGATGTTTTTGGTTCTTTTCTGTTATGTTTGGTTTAGCAAGTGCTTGTGCAACTTGTAGTTCTTGTTAAAAGAAATGCATTTTCTGACCTGAGATGGTAACAATCTTGCGATTAGGGTCATGTATATCCATCTTGTCAAATGAGAAAATCATCTACACCCAAGTTTCCTTATGTTACAAAGTTATGTAGCGTTTGCACTAATTATTTTCAACCAAACACCGATTTGTATTAAAGTACATTTCCTACAATATAATTGCAGATATTGAAACGAAAATTTTGTAGTACTAATTTCATTCATATTCATCGCCACAACATTCGCTGTAATTTATTTTTGTAGCAAACCAAACAGTTAAAATCGAATGATTGTTAACGGCCAAGTTTAAGATTTATGTACGCGCATCAATCCGTGTGATCTAGAGGACCTTCAATAGGATTTTTTATATTTTTCTTTCTCCTCTTTCTTGAACTTTTCTAAACATATTTCTCAGTTTTATTGAAATAACACTCATAATCAAGCATGCAACAAAATTTTATTTGATTATTTTGAACCCTATCTAAATAGGTGTTATCAGCGTCTTCGTGCTCACTTAACCGATCTGTGTGCGTATTCGAATTATATTCGTATTTGTATCCACATCCGTTATTCACAACGTGCTGACGTAATAGTACGTACCGTATCGGATCTTTATGCCCTTCCGTTTGCACCAAGGGTCAAACAAAAGTTTTAGACTTCACAAATCTGGGCCCTTATTCAAATTCAGGCCCAGATGTTCATCTTAAGGCCCTGTAAAGACATATACAGGTCGTTTGATCTCGAATGATTTAACTTTTATGCTCCGCTATACTCAATCAGCCACTCCAACCCGAACCCGATAACTCATCGCACTCCGATAATATATCCGAACTCCAAAACCAAGCACAAAGGTGCAGCAAGCAAAACCCTAGCTTTGAATTTTCCCCTAAAAACTGAAGAAATCAGCGAAATAGGTGCGTTTTTTAAACCTATCTGAAGCTCAAAATCAATGCTTGTATTAGATTCTCCAGACCCATGTGGCGTTTTCCCAAATTTTGCAGAAATTTGGTATTATTTTTACCCACATCTCCAGTTTCTTCAAATTTGGTCCCTTTAATTAGGCCATTCTCCTCTCCATCTAAAGAAATTTTTGTATCGGGACCTCCCATTTTAGAGAAATTACAATTTTCTCGGTTCTGTACACTCTCCTCACATAAAGATCTCATCTTGGACCAACCCGTTAGTGAAAATAATGACCAGTTAATTTCTGCTGCTGATAGAGTATATGAAGCTATCATATCAAACTCCAATTCAAACAAGAGCTTGGAGGCAACCCTTGATTCTCTAGGCTTAGAGTTGTCCACTGAATTGGTGGACGATGTCATTAGAAAACTGCGGTATGAAGAAAGACTAGCTTTGAGGTTCTTCACTTGGGCTGGGCATCACCATGATTATGCTCATGAGAGACAAACTTATAACTACATGATTGATATATTATCGAGTACTCGATACAAGTTGAAGCAATTCGGTGTTCTTTGTGATGTCCTGGATCAGATGAAGCGAAAAAATAACCATTCCGTTTCAGTCGAGGCCTTAATGATCATACTCAAGAATTACACAGAAAAGCATCTGACCCATGTTAGGAGATTCGCCAAGAAGAAGAAAATAAAGATCACGGCGCCAGAAGTGGATGCATTTAACATGTTACTGGATTCTCTTTGCAAATGCAGTTTGGCTAGGGAAGCTGAGGTTTTGTTTCATCGTGTGAAGAAAAGGGTCAGTCCAAATGCTGATACTTACAACATTTTGTTCTTCGGGTGGTGTAGAGTTAGAGACCCGAAGAAAGCGATGGAGGTGTTGGAAGAAATGATCGGAATGGGTTTTGCTCCTGAGAACTTCACTTATAATGCTGCCATTGATTCTTTTTGCAGTGTCGGGATGGTATCAGAGGCAAGAGAGCTTTTCGAGTTCATGAGGACAAAGGGTTCAACGATATCTTCGCCGACCGCTAAAACTTATAGTGTAATGATTGTGGCCCTTGCTAAGGATGATCAGATGGATGAATGCTTTAGTCTTCTTGGTGATATGAGGAACACTGGATGCCTTCCTGATGTTTCAACCTATAAGGATTTGATCGAAGGGATGTGTTTAATAGGCAAGATTGATGCCGCATATAAGATACTAGAAGAGATGGGTAATAAAGGGTATCCACCTGATGTCCTCACCTATAACTGTTTTCTGAAGGTACTATGCAATTTGAAGAAGCCTGAAGAAGCCTTGATGCTTTGTGAGAAAATGATTGAGGTGGGTTGTGAGCCAAGTGTTCACACCTACAACATGCTTATTTCAATGTTTTTCGAGATGAAGGAATCAGAGCGGGCAGTTGGCATTTGGCATGAGATGGATAGGAGAAAATGTGCGAGAACTGCAGATACGTATAGTATCATGGTCGAGGGGTTGTTTGATTGTGAGAGAGTCGATGATGCATGCTCTCTTTTGGATGAGGTAATAGAGAGGGGGATGAAATTGCCATTTGTGAAGTTTGATGCTTTGATGCGGCGTTTATCGGAGATTGGGAATCTCCAAGCCATTCATCGGCTGTCTGATCATATGAGGAGATTCTACAATGTTGCCATGGCTAGACGATTTGCTATTAGCCAGAAGAAGAAGAGCATGAGTTTGAGGGGGAGATAACATATATTATTTGCCAAAATTGGAGTATAGTTGAAGAAATGATTGTGGTTCTGCAAGAAGACCATGAGTTCTGATGATATGCGTATGGTTATTTCTTTTTTTCTTTTTCTTTTTTTGATACTATACAATGTGACGGATATTTTAGAATTATATTTGTTTCAACTTTGAGCGCATTGATCATGGCATACAATGAGTTGTATACAATGTGTTTTGAAGAAAGAAAGGCACCTTTTTGTCGTGTTCTACACCTTGTCAAGAATAAAGTTGCCCTTTCCTCTCATTTTTGTCAGAAAGCAATAGAGACGTGTGAGCTTTAGTCTTTTGTCCTTACCAATTGAGGACATGACTCTTTAACTGATTGAGTTTTATCATGTTATGAAACAAAATTGAAACCTAATCCAATTGAGGACATGACTCTTTAACTGATTGAGTTTTACCATGTTATGAAACAAAATTGAAACCTAATCCAATTCGAACTGAATTCAACTCTTTGGCTTAATCATCTGGTCTCTTCCCTTCAATGCATGTTTAGGTACCTCTTGTTGTGCGTAGCGGAAATTTCGGCAGAGTTTCTGGTGCACAATAAGAGAGAAAGATCGATAAGAATTCTTGTTTCTCAAAGGGAACAAGAATCTGAAGCCTAATATCCCATCAAAGTGGAATATTAGCTCTTCCTCTCGTCAGCTCTAGGACTGCGCGTCGAGGGATCCTAAAAACTATTACAATGGCCACAAACTCAAACAATCAATTTTATGTGGTTCGGCAAACTGTCTACGTCCACGGGGCAAGGAGGGGGATCTACTATTAGAAAGAAAAAAAATACAAATGGGTTTACAACTCTCACAATCTAAACCCTCAAATAGGCTCCTGTTTCCGTCGAAAGTCACCTTAGTCATTGATTTCATTAAACTTTAAGCGTTACAAATGAATTCAAATAACAAAAGAACAAAAGATTACAACTTTCTTGAAAATAAACACAAGATCCGTTTATCGGCTCTTGCTTGCGTGGGTTCTTCGCCGGTGCCGGGGTTAATCCGTGGACGACCGCGAATCAGATCCGGTTGATGGAAAATTGGGCAGAGCTTCTACCTCACCAAGGGGGTATTTGCTTGAAGTCCTGAAATCGACAAAGCGAAATCAGGGCTCTTCTCGAGATTAAGACAAAGCCTAATCTCAAGGAACGGACGTACGAGCTTCAGATCCTTCGAACGGCTTCTCCTTTGCTCCGAAGTTCGCCAGGATCTCGTTGACCTTTGCTGAAATTTCGTGCTCCTTCACTCTCCAATCCAGCAGCACCTCGTCCTCTTGATAAAATTCCAGATCCAGAAAATGGAGGCCTTTGGCTCATATTTATAGGCCTCAAAATGCGGTTATTTGGATAAGAACAAAGGATTTGGCTCTATCTTCAGTCAACAGCAGCCCAACCACGTTTGGGAATGATCTCAAGTCAGTTAAGAACCCCTGGAACCGATAAACCCTGCAAAAAACCAATTTAAAACCGTCAAAACGCGTTTTGGGACATTAGACTGCGCAGCAGAACGATCTGACCCGCGCTCGCGCGGGTCGGAATAATCCGACCCGCACTTGCGCGGGTCGGAATAATCCGACCCGCGCTTGCGCGGGTCAGAATCATCCGACCCGCGCATGCGCGGGTCGGATTGATCCGACCCGCGCTTGCGCGGGTCGGATTGATCCGACCCGCGCTTGCGCGGGTCGGATTGATCCGTCCCGCGCTTGCGCGGGTCGGATCATTCCGTCCTGCGCTTAGCGCGGGTTCGCCGACTTTCTCCCTTTTTTTGGTTTCTTTCTTCCGGGACTTGTTCTTGTTGCGTATTCGTTCGATTTGTTGACTTGTATGCTTCATCGCGAGACCAATCGTCGAACACACGTTGGTTAACATACGCGTGCTGATCGATGCGCGCGGGCTGATTGACGTGCGTGCGTTGACCGGCGCGCAAGAGTTGGTTGACGTGCGCGCGTTGACCGGCGCGCGCACGAGTTGGTTTGACGTGCATGTGTTTGACTGACGCGCACGCGTTGATTGACGTGCGCGCGTTGACCGGCGCACACGAGCTGATTGACGTGCGCGCGTTGACTGGCGCGCACAAGTTGATTGACATGCACGCGTTTGACCGACGCGCACGAGTTGATTTGACGAATCTTCTTGACTCGCCCATTCATTGCTTCGAGTTTCGTGTGGGCTCTCGTAGACAATTTTAGACGCCTACAGATACCCCCTCCAAAGTGTTTCAGCCTCATTCTTTTATAGAGGAGTCTGGAACGCTTTGGATATGATGGATCCCCACCTTCAGTCGGTGTTAAAGGACCTACAGATGGTTTCGATTCTTGACTTCTCCATATTTTAGCGTATTCTGTATTTTGTCGAATAGCTAAGATTTTCCCGGTACTGCGTTTATCGTCTGACCGTTATTGAAGCCTTGAACCGGAATTGGTGAGTGGATTTTTTTGTTGATATGTCATTGAGTTGACTTTTGGATCAATTGCAACGCGTTGACAGGCGTTGACCTAGGGCTACGCGTTGACTGGCGTTGACCTTAGGGTTTCGAATCGATCGGCGTTGACTTTCATCGCAACGCGTTGACCGGCGTTGACCTAGGGCTACGCGTTGACCGGCGTTGACCTTAGGGTTTCGCGTTAACCTGAGGAGAACCAGTTTATACTCGTGTACTCCTGGGAGTTTCGGGAATCAGTTTAACCTCGTGTACCCGCCGGAGGTTGCCAGGTTATCCTTAAGAATTATTATCTGTAACATTCTCTAGGAACTTCCTGTCAAAATGGGAAACAGTTTAGACTCATGTACCCGTTGGAGTTTTGAAAGGTTATCCTTAAGAATTATTATACGTAATATTCTCTAGGAACTTCCTGTCAAAATGGGGAGCAGTTTAGACTCATGTACCCGTTGGAGTTTGGATATCGAGTATTCCGATAAAAGGCGAAAATATCGCGAAATCACCCTAAATATAAAATTGGGTCCCGAATATTCCGAAATAGGTGAAAAATCATGAAATCACCCAAAATATAAAATTGGGTCTCGAATATTCTGAAAATAGACGAAAATATCTCGCAATTATTTGGGAGACGGAATTGAACTCCGAAAATTCCAAATCTGACTGAAAATGCCGCTCAATTATCCGGGAAATGAAGTCGAACTCTGAACATTCCAAATATGAACAAAAATACCGTGAAATTGTCCGGGAGATGAGGTTGAACTCTGAAAATTTCGAAAACGGACGAAAACGGACGAAAATACAGCAAAAGAGGCACTAGACCCGGTCTGACCCGCGTTCACGCGGGTCAGATGAATCCGACCCGCGTTCACGCGGGTCAGATGGATCCGACCCGCGGAACGCGGGTCGGATTAATCCGACGCGCAGAACGCGGGTCGGAGATACCTCGAGTTTCATCTTGGTTATGAGGGAAGTCCCTTCTGTATTCTTTGGTAGTTCTTTGCCTACTGGTCCCTGTTCGCAATCGCAGTCATACTGTTGGATACTTCGGTGAACTGATCCGGCACTGAAGTGTTCGTTGACTTTCCTCTTCCGCGTCATGTTAACAGATACTTTTAGAAATTCATCATCTTGGAGAACACTCTCTTCTTCGAAACAGTCTTGGTCTGGATTCGGACGTTTTGGTGGAGATCTTTCAAATACTGAAACTCTCTCCGGGGTCTTGGAACAGCAACATTCTGACACAACTGCCTTGATGATTTTGGCACATGGACAGTGAAGAATCTGTTTTTTCGGCCCACTCATTTCCTGGATTTGTTCGCACCCCCAGCTTGATAGTACAATCGTCAGTTTGATGACTGGAGCAAACCTATCGTGTGTTGGCACGACTTCCCAGTATAACGTCTCGTCGACGAGATGTTTTCTTCTGAGGATACAACGCTTTGTTAGCATTTTCAGGAGTCGCATGTCTAAGGCGACGTTTTTTGGAATGTCGGCCCTCAACAGGCTCCTGGATTTCAACACGCAGTCCAATCGGTCATTTCGGGACTTTTCCGCTTATACTCTCTTCCACTGCTTAGGATGACGACCTCCAGCTGACAATGTGGTCGAGATTCATTCAATCGGCCTAAGCCTCTGACCGGAGTTTTGCCCCGATCATCGGGTGAAGGGCCAAGGCGATCTTTGATGGTCATCTTGAAATGGACAAATCCACACTGCTCACAAATCCAACCGGAGGTGCGGAACTCGATGGAATCGAAGAAATAGTGCAGGACACTTTCTGTGCTTGAATCTGTTGCGGTCAGACTTGGGTGACCCGCAAGTTGGAAGGCGGATTTGGACGACCCGCAAGTTGGAAGGTCGGATTTGGACGACCCGCCAAGTTGGAAGTCGGATTTGGACGACCCGCAAGTTGGAAGGTCGGATTGGAGTGACCTGCGTTTGGCGGGTCAGATGAAGTACCTGCGTTCGGCGGGTCGGATTTAATGACGCCCCGCTTTGGTCGGTCGGATTGAAGTGACCCGCGATTTCGCGCGGGTCGGATTGCGAGTGCGCCGCGTTTTCGCGGTCGGATTGGAGTGACCCGCGATTTCGCGGGTCGATTGGAGTGACTGACGTTTCCGACATTTTTGGCCGCCGTTTTAGACTTTGGCCTCCATACTTGCTGCCTAGTTCTTTGTGTGTTTATGTTCCACTCCTTCTTTCTCAATTTCTTGGCCTCTTGCAACAGAATTTTTGCTTGTGCAGGCAATGCGCGGCGTTGTGAATCCGCCTCTTGAAGAGTGATCGGTTCCTTTTGACGCGAACCCATTCGTTCTTCACTTCGTTTAAAAAGAGGGGGCTGTCCACTCTCTGTTGGTGGTGGTTGGGCGCCTTCTACTTTTCAGATCCGCCTCATAGCGGACTCCATCAACTGTTCCAAGGCTTTGGCAGTTGGCGTGCGACGGCGTTGACGTCGCTCTGACGTGCTCTCTTTGATAGAGTGGCACATCCTCAACAGTCGACCCTTTGCTTAAGGGGTTCAGATCTGTCAGTTTTAACTCGTCGGATGCCGACGGGGCGTTGTAGCCACGGGTGCAGCGGTCGGCGGAAGATCTTTTCTTGGGGCTTCTGCAGTGAACGTCCAGCGGGTCTCCTGGAGGTGCCTTCCTGGATTGTGAGGAGAGGCCGATCTGGAGGAGAGGAACAAGTATCCTCGTACTTCTGCTGTCGAACTCATATTCGACCTCCGTTTCAACCGGGATCGGATCGAGGTTGCGACACGTCAGCCTTCGCAGAAACAGCGTCGGCTCCCACTTGGTCGCCAGTTTGTTTTCGTCGAAAGTCACCTTAGTCATTGATTTCATAAACTTAAACGTTACAAATGAATTCAAAATAAACAAAGAAAAAGATTACAACTTTCTTGAAAATAAACGCAAGATCCGTTATCGGCTCTTGCTTGCGTGGGTTCTTCGCCGCGTGCCGGGGTTAATCCGTGGACGACTCGAATCAGATCCGGTTGCCAGAAAATGGGCAGAGCTTCTACCTCACCAAGGGGGTATTTGCTTGAAGTCCTGGAATCGACAAAGCGATTTCAGGCTTTCTTCTCGAGATTAAGACAAAGCCTAATCTCAAGGAACGGACGTTACGAGCTTCAGAGCCTTCGAAACGCTTCTCCTTTCTCCGAAGTTCACGCGGGATCTCGCTGTGCTTTGCTGAAAATTCGTGCTCCTTCACTCTCCAATCCAGCCAGCCACCTCGTCCTCTGATAAGATTCCAGATCCAGAAAATGGAGCCTTTGTTCATATTTATAGGCCTCAAATGCGGTTATTTGGATAAGAACAAGGGATTTGGCTCTATCTTTAGTCAACAGCAGCCTAATCCACGTTTGAGGATGATCTCAAGTCAGTAAGAACCCCTGTAACGAATAAACCCTGTAAAAACCAATTAAAAAACCTGTCAAAAACGTGTTTTGGGCATTAGACTGGCGAGGCAGAACAATCTGACCCGTCGCAGCGGTCGGAATAAGCGCGACCCGCCGCTTGCGCGGTCGGAAACAATCGCGACACCGCGCTCCGCGCGGGTCGGAAACATACGACCGCGCTCGCGCGGTACGGAATAATCGACGCCGCTCGCGCGGGGTCGGGAAAACACACTTTATTCGAATCTTTCCTAAGGGTCTGGACCCACTGGTGTTGAATTCGTAGATTGTAGTGCCCGTAGATGCTAGCTTGCTAGCTGGTATTCTGAGATTATGCATCAATCGGAATGGCATGATACTGACAGCGGAACCCGGATCGACTTGGATCCGGTTAACAACGCTGGAGCCAATGTGGCCGGTGAAGTATAGAGGCCGATCGTGCTTTGAATTCTTCGTCTGCATGTCTTCTTTGGTGAAAGAGATGCAGGGAAAACGATGCGCCGCGAGATTACAGTGTTCAACTGACGGCTCCGGTTCTTCAGACGACGGCTTGATTCGAGTCAAGAAAGCTTCAGAGTCATTCAAGGCTTCCTGCAATGCTTTCCTTGTGTCTTTTGATAGACGCAATAATTCATATAGGGTTATCCTGGCTGGTATATTAGCTAACTGCGCCATGATGTCAAAATGGGGCGGAGAGCTTGCCTTTCCCGGTTTGTCTCTCCCAATCGGATGATTGAATCGAGACTGCCTCGGGTTTTGGACTTCTTGGTGTAGAGGCTCTTTTCCTTTCTCCTTTTGCTGGACTTTCTCCGTAGCTACAGGTGTTGGGGGAGTCGCGACAATTCCCAGTTCTGCCAACGTCTTTGAGGGAACGGTTTTGTTTGCTCCCAGTTGCTCAGAAGCATCCGGATATTTGTAGTGATATTCATTCCCACTCCGTGTTGCAAAGGTCTCCTGTTCATCTTCAGAAAGCGGGAAGGCTGGGATTTCCTCGTCGTCTTTTCCTGGAATAGCAAAAGCTCCATAACAAGACTTACCTTTTCCTTTTGACCTCTTTTTGGAAGAGGCTCCGGTCCATTGTTCATCTCCAACCAAATCTGGATGAACCCAAAGAATCTCACCATTCGGGGCCGTGTGTGGTACAAGTCCCTTCTGGCGCTGTTTATGAGGATCATCGTTCACGGTCTTCACCGTTGCATTTATTACCGGCTCATGCTGGAACCAGTTCAAGGGAACAGAACCGAAGCTAATCGATACTGCATTTGCACCCACCTTCTTCTCCTTAGGTTGTTTCATAGTGATGACCCCAACATCAATCAAAGCTTGAATTTTATCCTTAAGGGCGTAGCACGACTTGGTAGGGTGGTGAACTGCTCTGTGGAACGCGCAATATTTCGGGTCATTAACCCTTTTGGCGTCTTCCTGATCTTGGATTGGCGGCAACTTAATCTTATTGTTTTCTATAAGGTATTTAAAAATACCGGGAACTTCATCTTCCTTGAATGAGTAAACCTTCGGGAATTTTGGTTCCGAAGTCTTCTGTTTTTGAGGCTGTTGTTGCCACCGTGACTGTTGAGGCGCCCTCTGCTGCTGCTGTTGCGGTTGCGCTTGCACTTCAAATGTTTGGTTCGCATCTACTGCATTCACCTGTGCTTTCCCTTTTCCCTTAGGGACAAAATTTTGTTGCGGGGCTGGTGCCGTCGTTTGACCTCTTTCGGCTTTTTTTCTCTTGAGGAAACGTTCGGCTCTTTCCCCTCGGACCTTCAAGTCTTTCCAGGTCTTAGATGGTGCCATTCCCATAGCTTCAAGAATATCCAATGAAAGATTGTTATGACAAGTCTCCAGAATAAAGTCTTCACTAATCGGATCCCTACAATTCATGGCCTTGTTTCGGAATCGCTTAATGAAATTCTCTACTAACTCTCCGTCCTTTTGTTTCTCATCAAATAATGTCCCGATCGAGACCTCAGTGTCGTCGTCAAAGAAATTTGTGAGAAACATATCCTCCATGTCATCCCAACTGGCGATGCTCCCCGGCTTGAGGCGGCGATACCAATCGAAGGCTGCTCCGCGAAGAGTGCCGACGAATGACCGTACCATCAGAGGTTCGTTCCCGGAGATTATTCCCAAATGAGACTTGAAGTATATTAAATGCTGCGTGGGGGAACCCTTTCCATCAAATGGCGTGAAATTGATCAAATTGAATTTTGCTGGATACGGGATTGATTCCCACTCCCTTGGGTATGGGCACGGTATTCCAGACCTTTTCACTTCCTGAGCATTCATCAACGCATTGATCTTGCTCTCCAAATCCCTCATCTTCTTGTCTTCACTCGTATCTGTCTTCGAGTGGTTTCGGGGAGAGGTAACGTGGTCCTCTTTCGTATTGTTATCATCCGAAGGGCCACCCCCATTATTGTTATTGACGGGAGGGGTGTTCATGTTGACATTATCCTCCCCTTCTCGATCATTATCAGCTTGGTCAGGATTGTTACGACGGCTAGTCTCTCCTTGATGAGTTGTCAATATCGCAATCTGTTGGTCATGCATTTCTCTCATCTGCTGCATGGCCATTTCCATTTCGAACTTGAAGTTTTCCTTCTGCTTAGTCAGGGCATCCTCAAGTATTTTGGCCATCTGTTCAGTGCTAATCATAAGTGACTCATAAGACTGTCCTGCACTTGATGCGGTGTCATCGGAGGCCATCGCCGAGCAAGCATCCGAGCCGGCATCCGAGTATACCTCCGAAGTTTCATCTTCTGAAGGAAGTCCCTTCTGTATTCTTTGGTAGTTCTTTCGCCTACTGGTCCCTGTTCGCAATCGAGTCATACGTTGGGACACTTCGGTGAACTGATCCGGACTGAAGTGTCGTGTTGACTTTCCTCTTCCGGTCATGTTAACAGATACTTTTAGAAATTCATCATCTTGGAGAACAACTCTCTTCTTTCGGAAACGTCTTGGTCTGGATTCAGACGTTTTGGTGGAGATTCTTTCAAATACTGAAACTCTCTCCGGGGTGGTCTTGGAACAGCAACATTCTGACAACACTGCCTTGATGATTTTGGCACATGGACAGTGAGAATCTGTTTTCCGGGCACTCATTTTCCTGGATTTGTTCGCACCCCCAGCTTGATAGTACAACTCGTCAGTTTGATGACTGGAGCAACCTATCGTGTGTTGGCACGACTTCCCAGGTATAACGTCTTCGTCTGACGAGTACGTTTTCTTCTGAGGATACAACGCTTTGTTAGCATTTTCAGGAGTCGCATGTCTAAGGCGACGTTTTTGTGAATGTCGGCCCTCAACAGGCTCCTGGATTTCAACACGCAGTCCAATGCGGTCATTTACGGGACTTTTCCCGTTATACCTTCTCTTCCACTGCTTAGGATGACGACCTCCAGCCTGACAATGTGCTCGAGATTCATTCAATCGGCCTAAGCGCTCTTTGACCGGAGTTTTGCCCCGATCATCGGGTGAAGGGCCAAGGCGATCTTTGATGGTCATCTTGAAATGGGACAAATCCACACTGTCACAAATCTCAACCGGAGGTGCGGAACTCGATGGAATCGAAGAAATAGGTGCAGGACACTTTCTGCCTTGAATCTGTTGCGAGTCAGACTTGGGTGACCCGCAAGTTGGAAGGTCGGATTTGGACGACCCGCAAGTTGGAAGGTCGGATTGGAGTGACCTGCGTTTTGGCGGGTCAGATTGAAGTGACCTGCGTTTCGGCGGGTCGGATTTAAGTGACCCGCGCTTTGTCGGGTCGGATTGAAGTGACCCGCGATTTCGCGGGTCGGATTGGAGTGACCCGCGTTTTCGCGGGTCGGATTGGAGTGACCCGTGATTTCGCGGGTCGGATTGGAGTGACCCGCGTTTTCGCGGGTCGGATTGGAGTGACTGACGTTTCTCGACATTTTTGGCCGCCGTTTTAGACTTTGGCCTCCATACTTGCTGCAGTCTTTGTGGTTTATGTTCCACTCCTTCTTTCTCCAATTTCTTGGCCTCTTGCAACAGAATTTTTGCTTGTGCAAGCAATGCGCGGCGTTTGTGAATCCGCTCTTGAAGAGTTGATCGGTTCCTTTTGACGCGAACCCATTCGTTCTTCACTGGTTTAAAAGAGGAGGGGCTGTCCACTCTCTGTTGTGGTGGTTGGCGCCTTCTACTTTTCAGATCCGCCTCATAGCGGACTCCATCAACTGGTTCCAAGGCTTTGGCCAGTTGACCTGCGAGGCGTTGACGTCGTCTCTGACGTGCTCTCTTTGATAGAGCGGGCACATCCTCAACAGTCGACCCTTTGCTTAAGGGGTTCAGATCTGTAGTTTTAGCCTCGTCGGATGCCGACGGGGCGTTGTAAGCCACGGGTGCAGCGGTGGCGGGAAGATCTTCTTCTTGGGCTTCTGCAGTTGAAGTCCAGCGGGTCTTCCTGGAGTAGGCCTTCCTGGATTTGCGAGGAGAGGCCGATCTGGAGGAGGAGGACAAGTATTCCTCGTACTTCTGCTGGTCGAACTCATATTCGACCTCCGTTTCAACCGGGATCGGGATCCGAGGTTGCGACACGTCAGCCTTCGCAGAAAGGCTGTCGGCTCCCACTGTGGTCATCAGTTTGTTTCCGTCGAAAGTCACCTTAGTCATTGATTTCATTAAACTTTAAGCGTTACAAATGAATTCAAATAACAAAAGAACAAAAGATTACAACTTTCTTGAAAATAAACACAAGATCCGTTTATCGGCTCTTGCTTGCGTGGGTTCTTCGCCGGTGCCGGGGTTAATCCGTGGACGACCGCGAATCAGATCCGGTTGATGAAAAATTGGGCAGAGCTTCTACCTCACCAAGGGGGTATTTGCTTGAAGTCCTGGAATCGACAAAGCGATATCAGGGCTCTTCTCGAGATTAAGACCAAGCCTAATCTCAAGGAACGGACGTACGAGCTTCAGATCCTTCGAACGGCTTCTCCTTTGCTCCGAAGTTCGCCGGGATCTCGCTGTCCTTTGCTGAAATTTCGTGCTCCTTCACTCTCCAATCCAGCAGCACTTCGTCCTCTTGATAAAATTCCAGATCCAGAAAATGGAGGCCTTTGGTTCATATTTATAGGCCTCAAAATGCGGTTATTTGGATAAGAACAAGGGATTTGGCTCTATCTTCAGTCAACAGCAGCCTAACCACGTTTGGGGATGATCCCAAGTTAGTTAAGAACCCCTGGAACCGATAAACCCTGCAAAAAAAAACCAATTAAAAACCGTCAAAACGTGTTTGAGACATTAGACTGCGCGGCAGAAAAATCTGACCTGCACTCGCGCGGGTCGGAATAATCCGACTCGCTCTTGCGCGGGTCAGAAACATCCGACCCGCGCATGCGCGGGTCGGAATCATCCGACCCGCGCTTGCGCGGGTCGGATTGATCCGTCCTGCGCTTGCGCGGGTCGGATCATTCCGTCCTGCGCTTAGCGCGGGTTCGCCGACTTTCTCCCTTTTTTTGGACGAGATGATTTGACGTGCGCGCGTTGACTGGCGCGCACGAGTTGGTTGACGTGCGCGCGTTGACCGGCGCACACGAGCTGATTGACGTGCGCGCGTTGACTGGCGCGCACGAGTTGATTGACGTGCACGCGTTTGACCGACGCGCACGAGTTGATTTGACGAATCTTCTTGACTCGCCCATTCATTGCTTCGAGTTTCGTGCGGGCTCTCGTAGACAATTTTAGACGCCTACAGCTCCTTGCTTTTCTTCTCAAGAAAAGGTCAGCCACCAAATACTTTTTCTCTCTAAAAAATCGACACTTTCTTCCCTGCACAGCAATTTCTTCTCTGCCGAAAAATTACCCACAGCCGAAAGAAAACCTTGCACGAAGCCTGCTGTTCTCCCCCACTTTTGCACTGCCGAAAACTATCTGCCAAATTTTTCTTCCTTGCGCACGGAAACCCTAGTTGTCCGTAGGGTATTTATAACATTGAGATCATATGAAGCGGTTGGGCCCTAGGCCCGCTGTAGCTGTCCACATGTTGTTGTTTGATTGTGGCCCCCACTTGCTATCGTTTCACGCGTCCACAATTCTCCACCTCGACGAAGTTTTCACAAAACTGAGCCGACACCGATCATATCAAATGTCTCACTTGTTGTGTCCAGTACGAAGTGAAACAATTCACGACAACGGACTCAATCCATAACAAGTCGAGAACCCAAATGAGAGTGCAAACACTTTCCAAATATCGGTATCAACTCACCAAATCGATCTCACCCCCATCAAATAATCCAACCCGGCTGCATCGTAAAGACTGCCTACGTATCCTCTTGCCCAAGGAATCAAGCCGAACGTAGTTCACCCAAATGGCCTCAAAAGGCCTCAAGCCACTAGAAGAGTTCGCAACCCTTCTCCAATATCATCAACTCTACGGCTGATAGCACCTCCAATGGCCTCAAACACCTCCACCTGAGGTGAACCAATGACCATATCCAAACTATGTCTGTCAGCTGCACTCGAGTCAAAACCCAACTCATCATCTGCATCCAAATCCAAATGACTTCCACGCTGTGTCACCTCAGCTGGAATCCCAACCAATGCAGAATGACCTGGAGTATGTGAGAAAATCCTCACCCAATGTGGAGTAGTATCAGTCTCCACCCGCTGCGATACCTCTAAGGTCTGTCCAAAACTCTCCACCTGCTGAGAGTCAATTAGCTCCCTCATCGAAGCCTCAACCAAAGTGACACTACCAGACCTATCTTCCAATGGAGTTTTACCTCCAATCACAGCAGTTGACAACTCTTTAATAGGATGACCCAAATATGTCGAAGCCTCTGTCCAGAAACTCTTCTGCAAACCATTGCTCGACCACAAACACCGATCCTCCTCCAGTAAGGCACGGTTCTCCAAATTTGCCACCCTATCTAGTTGCCCCAAGATTTCCTTTCCAACGAAGTGTCTCGAAATGCCGTGAGCTCGGCTCCAATACAGAAATAGGTCTATCTTGTACCTCCCACCAGAATGGAGTACCTTCACCTTTCTGTCTATCACACACTTCTTCAAACTGTTAGAGACTACTAGGACTTTCTCCAATAGGGATTTGGTTGCAACCCAAACACACCTAGAACAGTCACCAACAAAGGAAACCAAACTTCTATTACCTCCCAATGATGCTCTCTTGGAAGGCCCCCAAACATTCACGTGAACTCCTCCAGAACGACCCTTAGCACGGTGAATAGAGGTGCCACACTTCACCTCGGTCTTCTTTCTCACATCAATATGTTCACTGGACTTCAAACTGCAGGTCTTTGCACCCTCTTTCAATCTATGCGAGGAATCAATACTGGAATGGCCAAGCCCTAAATGCCACAGTCTAGTCGAATCAACAGAAGTCGCCAGCTCTCCACCTGTCACTATACCTCCAGTCAAGTAATACAGGTTATTCCTCCTGACATCCTTCATCAAAATACGAGAGTCTCTCGCAATCTCGAGAACCATGTCCTCAACACGAACATTCAAACCCTCTCCAACCAAAGCTCCAATCGAGATCAAGTTCTTCCTCAAAGAAGGAACATATCTCACATCATTTATCTCCCTAACAGTCCCGTCAAACATTTTGATGCGAATTCTTCCTATCCCAAGGATCTGGCATGCACGGTTATTAGCCATGTACACCACACCACTATCCACCAGCTTCTCAAAACTGGAGAACCATTCCCTTCTAGGGCACACATGATAGGTCGCACCACTATCCAACATCCATTCAGATTCCTCCGAATAGTTATCTGTAGGACTGATAGAAAGCAAATAAATAGAAGAGTCAAAATTATTACCATCTGATACGATGTTTGCTTCTGATGATGGCTGCTTCCCTTTTCCCTTCTGCTTATTCTTCATCTATTCGTCGAGCTTTGGGCAGTCTTTCTTCCAATGACCAGTCTCCTTGCACCAAGCACACTGATCTTTTCCTACTCTAGACTGTGATTTCCAATTCTTTTGGTTTGGATTCTTCCCTCTTGCGACCAATGCCTCTGCTACCGACTCAGTCGAATTCTCCTTATCCTTCTTCCGAAGCTGATAATTCACCAATGCAGCAGTGACCTCACTATACGAAAGTGATGCCTTCCCATTAATCAAAGTAAGAACAAAGGTCTCATATTCCTCGTCGGGCAAGGAACTCAACAATAGAAACGCCTTGTCCTCATCTTCAATCACGACATCTACATTCGTCAAATCCACAAGAAGCTTAGTGTAGTGGTTCATGTGATCTCTAATGGAGGTTCCCTTCTTCAATTGGAAACGATAAAGCCTCCTCTTCAAATGCAAGCGATTTTCCACACTCTTGGTCAAATACTTGCTTTCGAGAATCTCCCAAATCTTCTTCGCAGAAGTCTCATTCATCACATCATATTTTAGATCTTGAGTCAAACAAGACCTAATCACACCACACGCCGTTCGATTCATCTTCTTCCAAACCTTCTCTTCAATCTCATCTGGCTTGCCATCTAACTCTAATGTATCCTCCAAATTCTGCGCGTTCAGCGCATCCAAAACCTCGCATCTCCATAATCCAAAGTTGTTTGTGCCATTAAATTTCTCCACATCTATCTTCATAGAGTGGATATTCAAACTCTGAATGGTCTTCGCGCCAGAAGAACCACCCTCGACACCCGAAGCACCTTCTTTCCCCGACATCTTACGCACCAACGAACAGAGAATAGATCCAAAAATGAAAGATATAGTCTTTACCAAAAGATCCCACCTTTATCACCAACGAAGTCCTAAACGGGCCTCCAAATTGATCTACTCCTCCAACCAAACCCTAGATCTGGAATCTGGGCTCTGATACCACTTGTTGTGCGCAGCGAAAATTTCGGCAGAGTTTCTGGTGCACAATAAGAGAGAAAGATCGATAAGAATTCTTGTTTCTCAAAGGGAACAAGAATCTGAAGCCTAATATCCCATCAAAGTGGAATATTAGATCTTCCTCTCGTCAGCTCTAGGACTGCGCGTCGATGGATCCTAAAAACTATTACAATGGCCACAAACTCAAACAATCAATTTTATGTGGTTCGGCAAACTGTCTACGTCCACGGGGCAAGGAGGGGGGGATCTACTATTAGAAAGAAAAAAAAATACAAATGGGTTTACAACTCTCACAATCTAAACCCTCAAATAGGCTCCTTGCTTTTCTTCTCAAGAAAAGGTCAGCCACCAAATACTTTTTCTCTCTAAAAAATCAGCATTTTCTTCCCTGCACAGCAATTTCTTCTCTGCCGAAAAATTACCCACAGCCGAAAGAAAACCTTGCACGAAGCCTGCTGTTCTCCCCCACTTTTGCACTGCCGAAAACTATCTGCCAATATTTTTCTTCCTTGCGCTCGGAAACCCTAGTTGTCCGTAGGGTATTTATAACATTGAGATCATATGAAGCGGTTGGGCCCTAGGCCCGCTGTAGCTGTCCACATGTTGCTGTTTGATTGTGGCCCCCACTTGCTATCGTTTCACGCGTCCACACTTGATTAAGCATGTTGTATGACTTACTTGTGATATCTAATCCACAAACTTCTTGCTTAGTGAGAGGTTTTCTTAAAACTTTATAATGCAAACACCAAGCATATGCTAACACTAAAATGAGGAGATTTCTGATTTCTAGGCACTAAAATGAGTAGACTTCTGAAATTTTGACATCAATTTGTATGTCTTAACATGTAAATACTTTCCATCCCATTGGCTGCTAGTAATTCTTGCTCTTGACAGGATAGTCACGAGACAAGATGCACAACATCAATGCAAGCTATTGTTCGGCATTGTTCACGAGGGAGTTAGAAAAATCATTAGCAGTATACATTAGTCTATACAAATTAATTTCTTTCATTGTCAGACTAATTTATTTTCTGAAGTTACTTCACAATTTAGGTGTACTTTTAGAATGACCTTGATTGTCTCATTATAGTGCCTGCTATCACTACCACATATTTGCTCTAACGCAACGGTTCAAAACCGTTGCGCTAGCCATGGAACCGTCGGCCTTGAGCAGTGGCGATGCGGTTCTCAACGCTCATATGTGGCCGTTGCCTAGCTAATACCGTAAAATGGTGTTTGAAGCTCTATTGCGACGGTTTTTTGAACGCCGTTGCCGCCGCGCATCTAACGCAACGGTTTTAAAAGGTTAAGCGGTTTTTAAGGGCTATTGCACGGTTTTGATTGAGCTATTTGGAGCGACGGTTTTTCAGCTCTTGCAGCGGTTTTGATTGAGCATTGGCGACGGTTTTCAAGGCTACTGCGCGATTTTTTAGATATGCAACGGTTTCTAAAAGACCTAACGCAACGGTTTTAGTAGGCTGAAAGGCTAATGGTTTTTGAATAGAGCTACGCAACAGTTGGAGCTATGCAACAGTTTTAAAAGACCTACACAAACGGTTTAGTAGGCTTAAGTATGAGTTTTGGATAATCAGTACGACGACAGATTGGAGCCTATTACAAACAAGTTTTAAAAGACCTAACGCAACACGTTTGGATTGAGCTATCGCAACAGTTGATCGAGGGCTATCAACGGTTTTGGATCGGGCTATGCAGAG
>NC_033798.1:17102575-17102877 GCF_001876935.1 Asparagus officinalis | reverse complement strand
TCCTCAATGCAAATTCGTTGAAGCACAAAGTAAAGCAGATAAAATTGAAGAACTTACAGTTGTTCGGTTAACAATGATGATAAAGATCTGCAATTACTGTTAGTATGAGGATGAAAAAAATCAAATAAGAGGAAAATTGTAAGTAATTATTTTTTTTATTTTTTTTACCTATGTTAGTTATTCAAATATTTGTTATGTTTTTTTTAAGAAACAAAAGAAATTTTGTTTTAAGAAACAAAAGGAAAATTAGTTTTTTTTTTTATAGATAATGAGGTTCATGAAGAACCAACACCTCTTCCTCT
>NC_033798.1:17101114-17101575 GCF_001876935.1 Asparagus officinalis | reverse complement strand
CGGGCTTTTTAGACACCCCTAGATATATCTCTAACATCACAAGCCAAAAGCCTAGACGCAACGAAACCCAAGAACCACATGGAACGAACTCAAATAACAAAAATACGATAATCTATTTTTACAGAGAATAGAGTCAACACTTAGTATAGCTCGACGCTAGCATGTATCACATCAGACTCCTCCACTTAAGTGGGATCCTAGTCAAATTTCGATCAACTCAAAAATCCCTATCAAATAGGGGTGCCAAACGGTTCGGATATATCCGAACCGATCCGCATCCGTATCCGAACAGATGCGGATATGTTAGGCTAATTTTGAAACCGGGTGGATACGGTAACAGATACGGATATGGTTTCGGATTTTTTTCCGGATATGGATTCTGTAACGGATAAGAGGGTTGCGGATACGGATATCCGTAATGTAATAGTGATTCGGGTAATCGGGTCCCAAATTTATAGTTA
>NC_033798.1:17099579-17100114 GCF_001876935.1 Asparagus officinalis | reverse complement strand
ACATATTTCATATTTATTATTGTGCTTTAAGTATATATTGCATAGAATGTGCATATTTGTGAAAATATTGTATTATTAGTTTTTGGACTTAACAATAATTATATATATCTTTTATTAAGTCTACAAAATCATTTTGTAAAGTTTCAAAACATGGTTTAGCAAAAATGTCAAAATTCATATGTTTACATTTTCATGTTTTGAACTATTTTGAAAAAAGATGATATTTCTCATTTGGAAAGTCCTTTTAGAAAACCAATTTTTGTAACATGTGTATTATCATGTCTACAATCATTTCCCAAAGTTTTATAATTTTTTGAATTTATTTGATATTTTTAAACAGTGTTTTAAAATCAGCAAACTATTTTCAAACCTGAAAATTTCATTTATCAGTTCACGGTCGACCGCCACGGTCGACCGTGCCTTCGTTTTTCCCTCAGGATATAGCAGAAACTTTCGCGGTCGACCGCCACTGTAGGCTGTCTAAAAATCACAATAGATAGCTGATCCCCATCAAACACCGATGATGGAAGTTACA
>NC_033798.1:17097650-17098579 GCF_001876935.1 Asparagus officinalis | reverse complement strand
CTTGTCCTTTGATCGACTTCTGTTGCTTGAAGTGCAAATCGTATTGGGACAAGAGAAGGGCCCATTTTGGTAACCGCCAATTCATAGAGGCTGGTTGCATCATAAACACCCGCACTGGATTAACATTGGAAATAACGTAAATCGTCTGTCCAATCAAGTAATGCCGCATCTTTTGCATTGCGAATACCAATGCGAGGCATTCCTTCTCAATCATCGGATATCGAGACTCGGCGCCTATCAAGGTCCGACTTAGGTAATAGACTGCCTGTTCGTGACCGTTATCATCGTCTTGTGCTAGTAAAGCACTTATCGAGTGGTTCATCACCTTGATGTAAATTAAGAACGGTTTACCTGATTTCGGTGCAACGAGAATAGGAGGATTCGTCAGATATGTTTTGATATCTTCGAATGCTTTTTGGCAGGCGTCGTCCCAGATGAATGACACCCCTTTCTTGTTTAGCTTATAGAATGGTTGGCACTTCCCAGAAAGGTTTGAGATGAACCGCCGGATGTAAGCTAGCCGCCCTTGCAACCCTCTGAGCTCTCTCAGGTTTCTAGGGGGTTGCAGCTCATGTATCACCTTCACCTTGTCAGGATCGATATGTATACCTTTAGTGGTGACGACGAATCCAAGGAATTTTCCGCTAGACATTCCAAGGAAGGATTTAGTTGGGTTCATCTTCAATTGATGACTTCGCATGAGATCGAACATCGTCTTCAAGTCCTTGATGTGATCTTCTTTGTTGCGACTTTTCACAACCAAATCATCAACGTAGCACTCGACTGTTTTCCTGAGATGTTATTGGAAAATCTTAGTCATTGCTCGTTGATACGTGGCGCCTGCATTCTTTAGACCGAATGGCATCACCGTGTAGCAAAATACACCAAGGGGCGTTCTGAACGCTGTATGCTTCTCGTCATCTGGGTGC
>NC_033798.1:17095596-17096650 GCF_001876935.1 Asparagus officinalis | reverse complement strand
CTCTCCTATTTATAGGAGAAAATCCGGATGATTTTGGCGGGGTTTTGCGGCGGGAAAAGAGCTCGCGCGAGATTAACTCCCGCGCTCGTGCTCGCGTGTGCGCGCAAGCAAGCAGGGGGCGGGGCGGCGCTTTCACGCGCGGGCTCGAGATCGCATGCGCGCGCAAGCAAGCAAGAGCGGTGTTCTCGTGGGCGTGGGCAGACAGGCCCAAGTGGGTGGGCCCCACACCCCATCACAATGAAATATTAGACGAGACCAGAAGAAAAAACAGGCGGTCAAGTGTTGGACGAGAAGAGAAGAAAAGCAGACGAGACGACATCAGCGGATGACGACTCGACATCTCAACTCGAGTCGAGGCGACAAGACGAGACAACACATCCCAGTCGATAGTCGAGACGACAGGACGAGAAGACACACCCCAGTCGACACGAAGGACGGTGTTAGTCGACACATGTTAGTCGACACGAATGACGTTACTACTCGACACGCCTCGTGTCAACTCGGAGACAGATTAGGAAAGTTTCATATTTTTTGTTATTTCCTTTTAAATTCGGACTTTCTTTTTTATTAGGGTTAGGATAGAGTTAGTTGGCTATAAATATTAGTTCATTTTGTAAATCGAGAATTATCTTTTCAATTATTGAATCAAGAGAAATTTCTCCGTTGTTTTCTTCCCTAAACTTGGAAAATTTAGGGCTTGTGGATTCAAGCTTGTTATCTACCTGTTATTGTCAGGGTTCGTCGGCATCGGAACGATATCCGATCAGCCTCCCCGTTTCTACGTCTATGTCAAGTGGTATCAGAGCTTCGACTTCAACATCCTCGACAATGGCAGGTGACGACGAGAAGGAGATTCTGTACAGGATCTTTCCGCGAGGATGGATTTTATGGATAAAAGATTTGGCACGTTAGAGGTGTCTCTTCAGAACCTTCAACAAGCCATTGAAGAACTTATCATTCACCTCAACAATGGGAAAAACTTCGCGACGGTTTTCATACGGTTTTCATCTAAGTGGACCCAGAGTTAGGCTACCCCGACATCCACCCCCGTACA
>NC_033798.1:17093504-17094596 GCF_001876935.1 Asparagus officinalis | reverse complement strand
TTATGTTCTGGATTGTTAAGGTTAGCAAGCTATGAAATGACTAATTGAATATATAGTTTCTCTTCACTACCACATCTCTTCACTAATTGATACATAGTAGCTGAAATTCATGATAACTGTAATTGATATTTAATTTAGATGAAACTTATCTTATAAAATCCTACAAAATATACAACTATATCACCTCTCTCTCATATATTAATTCATTTCTTCAAATTGTGATCAAAAGATTATTATTTTTTTACCTCAATGACTATTTGATCTCTATTCATATCAAATTTTGGTTAAAAACTTTCAGCATACACCAATACCTTTTTAGGTTTCTAGATTATGACAACACCAAGCTTTCAAAACATTTGAATATGTATTATTAATTTGGATAAGATTAATATGTAATATCCAAAATGATTAAGGGTAATATTAACAATATAAAGTTTTTTTTTTCAAACTCACATTTTTATAAAGAGTATGATATGATATGATATGATATAATATGATGTGATGTGAATACATGAATTTTAAGGGAAACATAACTTGACGGTATTTATGGTCATTGAGGTACAAATTTAGAAGACCCCTTAAGGTTTAAGGGACTGATGGGCAATTTCAATGATTTTAGGAACTAAATATGAAACTATTGAAGGTTTGAGTAGGGCTGAACATGGTACGATCCAAACCGAAAAACCGACCGAACCGACCCGAAAAAATTGGTTTTATTAGTAGGGCGGTTCGGGTCAGGTTGAAAACTTTTCAACCTGAACCGACCCGAACCGACCGAATATACTACAAGTCTTAGTTTGCAATTCTCAAACCCTACCCGACCCGTCCCCAACCCAAAGAGTCAAAGACTCAAACCCTAAAGGCCTAAACTCATTTCCTCTCCCAGCTGCCGCTCTTCATTTCCTCTCTCTCACTCAGTTCACTTCGCCTTATCTTTTCTACATGGCGCTATTTCTCAAGCCTCACGCTTCGACCCCTCACTCCCAGATCCACTCTCTACTAAAATCGCCACCTATTCGCTCTTCTTGATCGTCTTCTGTCGCTGGGAACCTCAAACCTAGATGGAGCGTCCTCCAGGAGCAGCTCGGGTGC
>NC_033798.1:17080257-17092504 GCF_001876935.1 Asparagus officinalis | reverse complement strand
GTACATCTACTATTGACAATGTATCTTTTAGATGGTATACAAAAGAATTTGTGCATCCTCTAATCATCTTTGTGCATCTTGCTTCTTCAGATAACTTGTAGGAGGCATACGTGGATTTTGGGAATAAAGAGGCTAACACATCCATAAGGGGTAACTCATTTCTGTTGGTTGTAGTCTCTTTATTCTTCTTTGGTACTTATATTCTTTTACATCAGATTTCTCCATTGATGATTTTGACGAGGAAGGCTTGATAGCGGACACTCCTACACTCCACTTCATGTATAGCTCTCCTCAATTTGATGGCCAGTTACCCGGAGATATATTTTCCGAGCCTACGTTCGATAAGAATCTTGAGGATGATTCTTTCGAAGGTATATGCCTCCTCCCAAATTAATTATAGGACTAGCCAATTTTGACTAATGCAGCTATAATGTGATGCCTCTGAGAATTCTGACTTGTATTTAACAGGAGTTTTTGTTGAGAATGACCCTGTTGAGCCGGCTATGGGACCAACTACACCAGTTGATACACCCCCAGCCGTTACACCTCCATCACCCCCAGTGACTCAAGAGGGTATGAATACTATTTATTTACTCTTCAAGGTCTTTTTCTGACGGTTTTATCTTTATCTCTTTTTTTTTATCGTGCAGGGCCTTCTTCTCGTCTTCATATTCTGGCGAGGGAGTTGTTATCTGATGATGATCCTGAGAAGATTGTCATCTGTATAGAAGTCCGCTCCTTCTTCTCTTTCATGAATGCTATGATTGGCAAGCTTTTCCATGGTGGACTTTCTCTTCGCCAATTCAAGCCTTTCCTTGATTCTAAAGTCAATTTGATAAGGGAAGCGGGACATCCAGATTTGGCACAGGCTATAGTTGATGACCTTGATTGCCTAGAGCATGAGCTTCAGATGTTTCGTGAGCTCCGAGATGCAGGTGCCTCCTCATTTATTGCTGCCGAGCTGGACACCCGCTTACAGTCATCACGCGAGACTCAGATTTTTACTGAGCTCGAGATTCAGATGCAGCGGGGCCGAGTAGATCGAGTTAAGACGAGCCTTGCTACTAGATTATCTTCGCTTGCCGAGCTCGATCTTTCTATTACCTCCTGTGCGACCGAGATAGACCAGCTCAGAAGAACACTCCGTGAAAAAGAGGAGACTTTGGATATTCTTCAGATGACGAAAGCACAGGATCAGCAAACCCACACTGCTTTATCTGATGAGTTGAGATCCCTGGAGCAGAAGCTAGCCGAGACAGAAGAGATCGCTGCGAGGACTTCAGCCACCACCGAGGAGTCCATCAGGGCTGAACTTAGGCAAGCTTATGATGAGAAGCTTTCTAAGATCAGTCAGCAGATTTTTGGTCATGGTCTTGATGTATGATTTTGTTTGCTGAACACTTTGACTTTTGATTCTCTTAGTGAAACTTGCTTTCGTCTTTATTATGATTCGTCATTCCATTTGAAATGATTGACCACAATACTCATAGGATTTTTGGCAAACCCTCAGCCATCAACGGGTTTGATGAGCCTTTACCGACTACCGTTTGAGTCGGGCTAGCATGCGGATTGTTTAAATCCGTTCGCATGTAACGTTATGCTCGGAGATTGAATTCTCCGAGACTTTGTGCTATGATGTCGAATACATAGACTTCGCCATTGTTACGGGAATAGGCTACCCGGCGACACGTGTTAGGTGTTGACTTTAGGATTTTTGGCTAACCCCCAGCCTTCAACGGATTTGATTAGCCTTTACCGACTACCGTTTGAGTCGGGCTAGCATGCGGATTATCGGAATCCGTTCCGCATGTAACGTTGTGCTAAGGGAATGAACTCCCTTAGACTTCGTGCTATGATGTCGAATACATAGACTTCGCCATTGTTACGGGAATAGGCTACCCGGCGACACGTGTTAGGTGTTGACTTTAGGATTTTTGGCTAACCCCCAGCCTTCAACGGGTTTGATTAGCCTTTACCGACTACCGTTTGAGTCGGGCTAGCATGCGGATTATCGGAATCCGTTCCGCATGTAACGTTGTGCTAAGGGAATGAACTCCCTTAGACTTCGTGCTATGATGTCGAATACATAGACTTCGCCATTGTTACGGGAATAGGCTACCCGGCAACACGTGTTAGGTGTTGACTTTATCCCTACTTAGGCTTCGGGATAAAATACCCCAGAATCGGACTCTGGTGTCTTTTTGTTCGGAAAAAGACTAAACCGGCGACGCGTGTTAGGCGTCGGCATATCCTTTCTTAGGATTCAGGATGAAATTCCCCATGCGTGTAAGGCATGGATTTTGGTGTTATTAATAACAGCCTGCCGCAATGTTGAATATGCGGGCGAGTGTTCTTTTCAACGGTTAAGAACTAACCGGCAGCGCGGGTTAAGCGCAGACTTATCCTTGCTTAGGTTTCAGGATAGAATACCCCAGAATCGAACTCTGGTGTCTTTTTCTACGGAAAAAGACTAAACCGGCAGCGCGTATTAGGCGCAGACTTATCCCTGCTTAGGATTCGGGATAAACTTCCTAGGATGAATCCTAAATTGATAAATTTCGGAAAAGATCGATGCGGGAAAGGCAGAATTTTATATTCTATTTCCCGGTCTTCTTTTAGGGTGAAGGCGAACCCGAAAACAAGGAAGGAAGAATTTTATATTCTATTCCCTGATCCTGGAAAGGAAGAATTTTATATTCTATTTCCAGCGAGGAAGAAACTAGAAGTGGGGTGTCCACTCCGAGAATCTGGAAAATTTAGATAAACTTGCCTTTTATAGGATGAGTTATCTAAACTGAAAATGGGTTCTTCGTTTATCGAAGTGGAATTTTCAACTCCGGTTATAACCATGAACAAGGTTTAACCAAAGAGAAAAAGGGAAGGAGTTCTTTCGTTTATCGAAAAGGGACTCCGAACTGAAAGTGGACCTCTTGCTCATGGAGAGAATCAAGAGGGCCAGAAAAACATTTTTGGTGGACTCACTGTCAATTGAAATTGATCAGTGAGGGATTTTGGTGGTGAACAATGATTTTGGGTTATCCTCTAGAATATTAAGTGTAATATTCTTCAAGGAACTTCCCGGTAAACGAGTTATCCTGAATGTACTAGGGATAGTACTTTTTCAGGAACTTCCCATTTATTGGCATTAATTGCCTGGCGCCCTCTTGAGTAATCAGGCGATATGCGCCGTTTGAATAGACTGTGTCTATTACAAACGGTCCTTCCCATTTGGGTTCGAATTTACCTTTCTTCTTGGAGGTGAGAATTATTGGTCGGCGAGCAGCGAGGACCAGATCTCCTTCCTTGAAGCTTCTCTGTCGGACTCTTTTGTTAAAAGCCCTTGACATCCTGGCTTGGTAAAACTCGATGTGTTGTTGAGCCTCCAAACGCTTTTCATCCAGCCTCTCGAGCTCTTCGAGACGCTTCTGATGTTGTTCTTCGGTCGTCATCTCCGTTGCGAGAGCGATCCGAAGGGAGGGAATTTGAATTTCCAAAGGTAGCACCGCTTCGCATCCATATACTAACGAGTACGGAGTAGCTCCCGTAGGAGTGCGTATGGTGGTGCGATAAGCCCAGAGTGCTTCACCGAGTTTATCGTCCCAGTCTCGTTTATTGGTCTTCACGAGCTTTGACAAGATCTTGATGATCGTCTTGTTAAACGCCTCCGCTAATCCATTCGCGACGGGATAATAAGGTGTTGATGAAACGTCTTCAATTTTGAACTTGTTACAAAATCTGATGAAGGCGTTGCTTATAAATTGCGGACCGTTGTCATGAATGATCCGTCTTGGCACGCCGTGTCGGTAGATGACATGATGCTTGATGAAATTAATGACGTTGTTCGTCTTCACTTCTCTAAGCGGAATCGCTTCAGCCCACTTTGAGAAATAATCTGTGATCGCGAGGATGAACCGATCACCTTTGACTGAAGGGGGAAAAATAGGACCGACTATGTCCATACCCCAAGTCTCGAACGGCCATGAAGTGGTTGACGTGTGCAACTGCTCTGGCGGTTGATGCATATAATTCGCATGTATCTGGCAAGCGTGGCATTCTCGTGCGTATTCGATTGCGTCACGAACCATCGTTGGCCAGAAATATCCCATCCTCCTGATGCGATCATACAGTTTAGGACCGGGCTGATGCGCACCACATTCTCCTTCGTGTGCTTCCTTAAGAACTTCCTTTGCTTCTCTGTTCGAAAGGCATCGGAGTAAAAGACCGTCGTACCCTCTACGGTATAATGTATGGGTTTCAGTATTATAGAAGAATCTTGGAGCTCTTCGGCGGATTGATTCCTTTTCTTTTACATCCTCTGGCAAGATACCATATTGGACGTAGTCGATGATAGGAAAACGCCAATCTCGGGACTCAGACCCAATTTGAGTTGAATTCACCTCTTTGGCGTTCACGTTTCTATCCTCTTCTTCTTCAATCTCCGTACTGTATATGGGTACGCAGAGTTGATGCGTCCGTACTGTGACTAACAGCTCAGCTTCGGGAGGCTGTGCCAGTGATACTGCTAGTGCCGCCAGTGCGTCTGCATAAGCGTTCTGGAGACGAGGGATGTATTCAATAAAGAATTCTTCGAAAGATTCTGCCATTTTGATGGCTTCCTGGTGGTACGGGATCAGGTCTTGATTCCTGACTTCATACTCACCGCGAACTTGGTTGACTATCAATTGCGAATCTCCAAAAGCTTCGAGATATTCGACCCCCAGCTCTTTGGCGAAACTGAGTCCAATGAGAAGCGCGTTGTATTCGGCAACATTATTGGAGCACGGACTAGTCAACGAATAAGCCCGAGGCATCACGTGCTTTCCAGGGGAGATTAAGACGACTCCAACTCCAGAGGAAACTGTAGGACATCCCGGGGTTATTACTCTATTAACTGCCCTTGAGGCACCATCGAAGTATAATTGCCATACTTGTTGGTGTGATGTGGTGTTAACCTCGTGGGTTTCATCCGGCAAGTCATCATATACTTCTGCCGTATCTGTGGTCGGGTTTGCCGCCAAAAGGTCACAAATCGCCTGTCCTTTTATCGACTTCTGCTGCTTGAAGTGCAAATCGTATTGGGACAAGAGAAGGGCCCACTTCGCTAGACGCCAATTCATAGAGGCCGGTTGCGTCATAAACACCCGTACTGGATTAACGTTGGAGATAACGTAGATCGTCTGTCCCACCAGGTAATGCCGCATCTTTTGCATCGCAAATACCAATGCAAGGCATTCTTTCTCAATCATCGGATATCGAGACTCAGCGCCTACCAAGGTCCGACTGAGGTAATAAACTGCCTGTTCGTGACCGTTATCATCGTCTTGCGCTAGTAAGGCACTTATCGAGTGGTTCATCGCCTTGAGATAAATCAAGAACGGTTTACCAGATTTCGGTGCAACGAGAACAGGAGGGTTCGCCAGATATGTTTTGATATCTTCGAACGCTTTTTGGCAGGCATCATCCCAGATGAATGATACTCCTTTCTTGTTCAGCTTAGAGAACGGTTGGCACTTCCCAGAAAGATTTGAGATGAAACGCCGGATATAAGCTAAACGCCCTTGCAATCCTCTGAGTTCTCTCAGATTCCTCGGGGGCTGCAATTCATGTATCGCCTTCACCTTATCAGGATCGATATGTATACCCTTAGTGGTGACGACGAACCCAAGAAATTTTCCGCTGGACATTCCAAGAAATGATTTAGTGGGGTTCATCTTCAACTGATGACTCCTCATGAGATCGAACATTGTCTTCAAATCCTTGATGTGATCTTCCTTGTTGCGGCTTTTCACAACCAAATCATCAACGTAACATTCGACTGTTTTCCTGAGATGTTCTTGGAAAATCTTAGTCATCGCTCGCTGGTATGTGGCACCGGCATTCTTCAGGCCGAAAGGCATCACCGTATAGCAGAAAACGCCGAGGGGTGTTCTAAACGCCGTATGCTTCTCATCCTCTGGATGCATCTTGATCTGGTTATATCCCGAAAATCCATCCATGAAGGACATCCTCTCAAATCCACATGTATTGTCGATAATGACATCCGTGATCGGGAGAGGGAAATCGTCTTTCGGACATGCTTCATTCAGGTTCCTGAAGTCGATGCAAATCCTGATTTTGCCATTCTTCTTCATGACGGGAACGATGTTGGCTAACCAGTCTGGATGTTGTTCCTCTCGGATAAATCCTGATTCGATCAACTTCTTAACCTCTGCCTCAATGGCTTCCATAATCTGCGGACGAAACCGTCTTTGCTGTTGCTTGACAGGTTTGGCATCCGGCTTGATATCGAGGCGGTGCATTGCGACATTGGGGTCGAGCCCTGGCATGTCTTCATAATTCCATGCGAAGACGTCGATATATTCCCTGATGAGAGCAATCAATTCCTCCTTCTCATCTGGGGGAAGACTGTCGCTGATGAATATAGGCTTTGGGTTAGCTTCATCACCCATGTTAATCTGGACTATTTTATCTTCAGTGGGTGGTTCTCTTTGCTCGAACCTATCGCCATACTGCATATTCAGATGGTGAACCCACGGGTCTTCCCATGTTGGCATTTGATCGTCGTCTTCCATGGTGGATGGATCAGCTGTAGTCATGTTCGCCATTAGGGTTTTGAAAACTTCTCCCAGACTTGTATCGGAGTCCCACTCTGAAGCATCGGGAGAGTATCCCTTCTTGGCTTTGTTAGCAATTTGATCGATAATTTGCCAACCACATTCGTCATCTGATGAAACATAACCTAAGCCTCGCCCATATTTATAATAATCCTCAGGTTTACCTTTTGGTACATATACTGCTTTGGCTGGATTACGAGGACCTCGATCGAAGTATAAACCTTCTCCGAGTGTGAAATCGTAGCCCTGCTTTTCCATGAGCTTGCGCGCTTCTGGACTATACTTGGATAGATGTCGACCAGGTTTGTCATCATCTTCGTCTTCACTTAGGAAATGATCTGGTAACGGAGAGCTTTTTCCTTTACCGTAAATCACTTCTTTAGCACCTCTTACTTTGTTCGGGATGACCATGGTTGTTCCGAAAGAATGCTGGAGGTGTTCCTTCGTTACATAGGATGATCGGATCGGCATATACAACTCAGGATTGTCGTACAGCTCTTTTATCACATCATCAAGAGACAAGGAGTACTCTAAATCATCTTTTATTGCAATATCGGCAAGTTGCCAGTTACAACCTCCATCTGACGATTGTTCATCGTCAAGATTGATTACAAAGGGTACAATGTCATTTAAAACAAAACCGCCATTGTAATCGAATCCGGCTTCAGAATCAGCTTCTTCTCCGCTGTCTGTGCCCTGGGCCGATGGTTCAGTATCGGATTCGTTACCATAAAGGAGAGAATCGGTGAAATAATTCTCATACCCCTTGAATGGTTGCTTATCCGCGACCACCGTCCTAACCTCATTGTCAGTGTCGACATACTTCAAACACTGATGGAGAGTAGAGGGAATTATCACGTTACTATGGATCCAAGGCCGACCCAATAGTAAGTTGTACGAAGTCTCCGCATCGATCACATAACACGTGACTTCTGTCTTCAGATCTCCCATCTGGCACTTCACCCGGATCTTACCCAAGGGTCTTGACCCACTAGTGTTGAATCCATAAATAACAGTGCCTGTGGACGCCAACTTGCTTACTGGGATGCCGAGGAAATGCATCAATCGAAGCGGCATAATACTCACAGCAGAACCCGGATCCACTTGGATTCGGTTGACTTGGCTGGAGCCAATGTATCCGACGAAATATAACGGCCGATCGTGGTTCGAATTCTTCGTCTGCATATCTTCTTTGGTGAAAGTAATGCAGGGAAGGTTCTTAGTCGCTATGTTGCACTGTTGACTCAGCGGTTCTGGCTGTTCAGGTATCGGCTTGACTTGAGTCAGAAATACCTCTGCATTGGCCAAAGCTTCTTGTAGGGCCTCCCTGGTTTCTTTGGATAATCGCAGCAACTCATACAGCGTTATCCGTGCAGGAATGTTGGCTAATTGCGCCATAATGTCGAAGCTATGCGGAGTCTTCGAGCTTTCCGGTTTGTCTCTTCCAATTGGACGACTGAAACGAGACTGCTTCGGATTCTGTACCTCTTGGGGATTCTTCTCTTTTGGTTTATTCACCGGTTGTCGTAGAGCTTCTTTACCCGGTGTGGGACTTGCAATCACTCCCATCTCCGTGAGAGTTTTGGCTGGTCCCCGCTTGTTCACCCCCTGCTCACTAGGTGGCGGATAATTGTAGTGGTATTCATTTCCGCTCCGTGTCGCAAAAGCTTCTTGTTCTTCTTCAGAGAGCAGGAAAGTGGAGATTCTTTCGTCATCTTCCCCTGGGATAGCAGAGACTCCATAACAAGACTTCCCTTTTCCTTTAGACTTCCTCCCGGATGACGAACCGGCCCATTGTTCATCTCCAATCAGATCTGGATGAACCCAAAGGATTTCGCCATTTGGGGTTGTGTGCGGCACAAGTCCCTTTTGGCGCTGTCCGTGCGGATCGTCATTCACCGTCTTCATCCCGACTTTGGTGACGCGTTTTGGCTCGAACCAAGTTGTAGGCACCGACCCAAAACTGATTGACACTGCGTTGGCCCCCACATTCTTGGCTGGTTTCGGGGTTATGACTCCTACGTCGATTAACGCCTGGATCTTGTCCTTGAGGTGGTAGCATGATCTCGTAGGGTGGTGGACCGCTCTGTGGTACGCGCAGTACTTTGGATCCGTCACTTTGCTGGCCCCTTCTTGATCCACGATCGCCGGCAACTGGATCTTGTTGTTCTCCAACAGGTATTTGAAGATGCCGGGAACTTCATCATCCTTGAAGGAGTACACTTTAGGAAACCTCGGCTCCGCAGATTTCTGCTTCTGAGGCCGTTGTTGCCATTGTCCTCGAGATTGTTGGGGTGCTTGTTGCTGTGGCTGCTGTTGCTGTGGTTGCAATTGAAAGGTTTGATTAGCATCAACTGCATTAGCTTGTGCCTTACCTTTCCCCCGTGGGACGAAGTTTTGCTTTGGAACACTCGTCGCCGGTTGGCCTCTTTCCGCCTTCTTCCTCTTGAGGAATCGCTCAGCTTGCTCTCCCCGGACTTTCAAGTCCTTCCATGTATTGGATGGTGCTGTCCCCATTGCTTCTAGCACGTCCAACGCGAGGTTGTTGTGGCAGGTCTGGAGGATGAATTCCTCGGTGATCGGGTCCCGGCAATTCATCGCCTTGTTCCGGAATCTTTTGACGAAGGTATCGACTAACTCTCCGTCCTTCTGCTTCTCATCGAGCAACGATCCGATAGATATCTCGGTGTCGTCGTCGAAGAAGTTGGCCAGGAACTTGGTCTCCATGTCATCCCAGCTGTTTACGCTGCCTGGCTTGAGGCGGCGATACCAATCGAAGGCGGCTCCGCGAAGAGTGCCGACGAATGACCGCACCATCAGAGGCTCATTACCAGAGATCACCCCCAAATGCGATTTGAAGTAAATCAAATGCTGGGTAGGTGAACCCATCCCATTAAACGGCGTGAAGTTAATTAGATTAAACTTCGCCGGATATGGGATCGATTCCCATTCTCTTGGGTATGGGCAAGGAATGCCTGTTTTCTTCGTCTCTTGAGCGGAAATTAGTGTGTTGATTTTGCTCTCGAGGTTCTTGATCTTCAGGTTTTCGCCGGTTTCTTCGCCAGCATTCTCATTACCACCCCCTGCGTTGACGGGAGGATCATTGGTGTTACGAGCATTTGTATCCTCATCTTCCACATTAATCGGGTTACGATGATTCTGCTCGCCTTGTTGGTTCGCCAATGCTTGGATCTGTTGGTCATGCATTTCTCTCATCTGCTGCATGGCCATCTCCATCTCAAATTTGAAACTTTCTTTCTGCTTAGCCAAAGCGTCTTCAAGCATCTTGGCCATCTGCTCCGCACTTATCATCAGGGCCTCGCGGGGTTGTCCCTCGCTGGATACTGTATTATCTGATGCCACCGCGGAGCCGGCATCAGATTCTTCATCTTCTGAAGGGCGTCTTGTCCGAATCCTACCATAAGTTGCTCGCTCTATGGTTCCGGACTGCAGACGGGTTCTAGGTCGGGAAGCTTTCAGAATCGACTCGAAATCTTCTCGTGCCGATGTCCCTTTGCTCGTCATGTTGGTGGTGACCCTCGGAAATTCTCCGTCTTCAATCACCCTTCTTCTTCGTTGGAAGCGCCTAGGCCTTGGTTTTGGCGTTTCCGCATTAAGTCTTTCAAAAACTGAAACTCTTTCGGGGACCGCCTTAATGCAATTGCATTCCGACAATACCGCCCGAATGAGTTTGGAACAGGGACATTGAATTTCCCGTTCTCGGGGACTCCTCTTCCTGGTTCTATTCGTACCCCCAGCACGATAGTACAACTCGTCATTTTGACAGTCAGAGTAACCTATCGTGTGCGGGCACGCCTTCTCAGGTACAACACAATCATTATCAGATGATAATGTTTCCATCTGAGGTTGACTTGCCTTCTTTGGGCTTTCAAAGGTTACCCGCCTCAAAACATGCCTTTTTGGGCGTGAATTTTCGGCGTGATCTTGGACTTCAATGCGCAAATTGGTGCGCGCAGCTGCCTTGAGGTCTTTGTCATGCTGGAGGTGATGGCGACCCCCAGTATGTTGAGTCGTTCTGGGCTTCTTCATCGGGCCCAAACGCTCGTGAATTGGAGCTTTGCCTCTCACGTCAGGAATTGGACCGAGGCGCTCCAAAATTGGTTTCTTCTTGCGGGATGACTCTGCATGATCTCCCGGAGAAGTTATTGGGATTGACGGCGACTTTGGTTGACTCGCCGGAGTTTGACCTTCCTTAGAAGGCTGCACTGGTTGCTTTTTGGCCTGAGTCGCCACTTCAGACTTAGGCTTCCAGACTTGTCGTGTTGGTGGTGGCTTCTTCTCCACCTCCTTTTGCAGCTTTCTACGGGCTTCCTGAGCTTGAGCCCGTGCCTGCGCTGACATCGCGCGGCGCTTGCGAATGCGCTCCTCGAGTGTCGAACGGTTCCGTTTGACGCGGACCCATTCTTTCTTTGGCGGCTTGGAAGAGTCGCCATTCATTGGTGGTTGAGGCTGTTTGCCTCTTCTGTTCTTCAACTCCGCGTGGTAGCGGAATCCGTCCGTAGACTCCATCGCCTTAGCGAATTGCCGCGCAAGGCGTTGACGACGCCTCTGGCGGGCTCTCTTTGAGAGAGTCACAACGCCCTGAACAGTAGAGGCGTTGGCGGGAGTTGGGTTGACCTGATTGGAGGTCGGTGGAACTTCATTTGACGCAACTTCGGCGTCAGTTGGGTTGAGAGCTTCGTGGGCTTCCCGAGCAGCTTCAAACCAACGAGCTTTTCTCCCGGAGGAGAACTTCTTGGACTTGCGGGGGGAGATAGAGCCGGACGAGGACACGTACTCCTCGAACTTGGCTTGGTCGAACTCGTACTCGACCTCCTCCACGACCGGGATTGCAATCCGCGGCTGCGACGCATCGATCTCGTTGGCGAGATCGTCGGCTCCCACTGTGGTCGCCAGATTGTTCGCGTGGAAAACTGTTTTCTTTTTCATTGATATGATTGTCATCTTGGGTTACAAAGATCCGGTCTTTTATAGATCCGGTTACAACTAAATCAAAGAAAATAAAGAAAAATTACAACTCTCCTCTGTGAACAAATCACGAGCTCCTGTTTTGCGGTCGCTCGCTTTGGTGGGTTCTTTGCCTGCGCCGGGGTTAATCCGTGGACCACCGCGCGATCTAGATCCGGTCGGATCTACACGAGTATGCGGGTATTATTCCACGAAGGGAATAATAGCCGGGAGGGATTAATCCACCAAGGGAATAATCGCTCAGATCTCGAGATCTAAGACCAAGCTTAGATCTGGAGTGTAGTCTCGTGTAGATCTCAGATCTGTTCTTTCTTCCTCTCGAGATCCTGCCTTTTCTGACGTGGATGGTCGCCGAGGATCAGATCTGAATGGTGCAAGTCTTCTGGTCTTCAAGCTCCGAGTTCACTCTTCAATCCGGCAGAGTTTCGGCTCTTGAAAGTTCGACCCCTGAAAATGAACATCTCTAGGCCTATTTATAGGCTCTCAGGACAGTGGCTGCAAAAAGGGAATTGTCGGCCACCTCTGGCCACTGTCGGCCACCTCGGGGTGGCCGACACTGTGCCTAGCCACCTTGGGGTGGCTCGGCTCATGGCCGAGCCACCCCAAGGTGGCTCGGCCACCGAGCCACCCCGAGGTGGCTCGGC
>NC_033798.1:17072113-17079465 GCF_001876935.1 Asparagus officinalis | reverse complement strand
TAAGAAGTAAGTAATTGGCCTTTTGTATTTACACACACACACACACACAAAGATATATATATATATATATATATATATATATATATATATATATATATATATATATATATATATATATATATATATATATATATATATATATATATATATATATATATATTAGGTTTGGGTTAGGGTTTAAAACAAGAATAATTAAAATAAATAATTTTGGTATTTAAAAAATTAAACTAATTACGAAATAATTATCTACAATTAAAAACGTACATGTTGTGCTAATACAACAGTTGGTACGAAATAGTCGAAAAATACCCATATTGTACAATTAAACGAAAATAATTAATAAATAAAATATATTTACTTACATTTAAAAACCAATAATTATGGGATAATTATATACACAGTAAAACATACTAGTTATACTAATACGATAAATAATATGTAACAGTAGAAATAATACAATAAATTATACCAAAAACATGTAATTAATAATACCATGTATTATATAAAATAATTTGTAATAATATTAATAATAATACCATGTATTATATAAAATAATTTGTAATAATATTAATAATACAATATATTATTTAAAATATTATGTGATAGTACCGATAACACAATAAATTAATTCTAGAAATTTTTACCGCACAAAATAAATTTATAAATATCAAAATCATTTAAATAAATATATAATCAGATTTTTAAATCATAGAAAATTATAGAAAATCAAGAAAAATACAAATACTCTTTTTAAAAATAATAATTAAATATTTTAAAATACCAAAAAATCATTTTAACTGGTATCGAAAATTCATGGTCCTTACAAGATTATCCCCTCTTAGTGCTTTTCTCATATTATTAATTCTTAAGATACGATTGTGGAATTTCGAGGTCAAAATTCTCTTGGAGGTGAATGTAAAACCCCACAAAAAATGAGATAATATATGATTAATTATGATAAGTAAATTTTTATCATGATAAATATCATTAAATAATGTATGAGTATGGTAGCAAGTGATTTAAGATCAAACAAGTTCATGTATGTGAGAGAAGCAAGTCCAAACATGCACAGAGACCAAAACATGCACCATCTAGGAATACACTGGTCGGTCGATCGACAGCCCTGTCCGGTCAACCGACGTTGGTTTTTCACGAACCCCAGCAGCAGAGTAAAGGTCCACATCAGTAGGATCCTCATAAGAAGGGACATCAACAGGATCAAAGGGCGTAGTAACAATGCAGATTTTAGGGGACATGTTTTAACTGCCAAAAGTTTAGGCACAAAGAAGTAGAGAGCCGCAATGCACCAACAACAGGCCAGCAAGGCAAGAACTAGAACCAGCAACAACAAAACTGTGCTCACACTCAAGGTCAGGGCCAGCAATTGAGGATTAAGGCACCGCTAGTATTTCTGAGGATCGAGGGGCAGGTACGAACCATTCAGGAGATTCAACAGGGATAAATAGGCCCATCCATTCCAGGCAATTTAGCGTAGCAGCCTTTGGCTACCAGTAGAGTGTATGCAGTTGTTCCTCATGATCATGATGTGAGTGGGGTCATGGTGGAAAATACGTTCCTTGTGAACTCCTTTCTAGCTCGTATTCTTTTTGATTCAGGCACTTCACATTCCATCATCTTCTATGATTTTATGATTAGACTTCAGCTTGTAGCGTAGCCTTTAGACATTCCTTCAACAATATCTTCTTCTTGTGGAGAGGTGTCCCTCTTAGAGAGTATCTGTACAAGATGTATCGTCAGCTGTTTGTGGAAAATTTGTAGTAAAAAGACAATAAAGGAAAATTTGATTTGTATTCCTTTAATCTCAGTTACAATTGGATTTCCTGATTACAAAAGAGAAGAGAATGAATTTGATTCTCCCCTTTGTTTAATTCTGGATTCTTCACGGTGGTGATGGAGTGCCTCCCTCGAATGCTCGCGTCGAGTTTACTCTCCGTTGACGATCCGACGTTTTGCTTCACTGGAACTTTGTCTTCTCTTCACGATTTGACGTTATGGAGAACTCTGAACGAGTTTAAAACTCTATGAAAGAGTTGATTTGAACCGAGAATCGGTTCTCAAGCCAAGGATGAAGAAGCTCTTATTGCAGATCTCCAAAGCTCCAACCGAAGGATGAAGGATCCTCTTTTCACTGCCAAGAAGTTCCAACCGACCGACCAAAACTGAATTGATTTTTAGTTATTTATAGGGAATTAAGGGGTGTAACCACCTCCTTAATTTGCTCCTAAGTGGGGCTAATGGGATGTAACCGCCCCCCTTAAATCACTCCTGAGTGGAGTTGTGATCCCCTCAGATCGTGGGAAACGGTTTTGAAACCGTTCAGCTCGTGTTTGAACGAGTCAAATGCAAAATCCATGTTCTGATGTGAATTCTGCGTTCAAACGTAGTGTTTGTAAGCTTGAACGCAGTGTCTGAAAGCTCGGACGCAGCGGCTGGAAACTGCATTGGCATCTTGTTGGAAGCTGCGTTTGGCGGCTTGGAAGCTGTGTTTGGCAGCGAGTGAAGCTGCGTTTGGTAGCGGTATAGAGTTGCGTCTGACAGCGGTTGGAGCTGCGTTGGGCAGCGGTTGGAGCTGCGTTGATCAGCGGTTGGAGCTGCGTTGATCAGCGGTTGGAGCTGCGTTGAGCTGTGGTATGAGCTGCGTTGAGCTGCGTTCGTGGCTATGAACGCGATGCGTCTTGATGCTGGTGTGCGGGGAGGACTTCCACAGTTTGATTTGAAGAGACCGTCGATTTGTAGTCTCTTTCTGTCGAAGCGTTGCAAAGATCTTCATTTTGTAATATTTGCTTTATCTCTCTGGTATATGAGAGTCGTCAGATTGTAACTCCCGATGTTGATTATGAAGGCTGTTTGATTAGAGCTTCCATCAGTTGTCGTGAAGGTCATCAGATTGTAACCTTGATCTACGTGAAAGTCTTCAAATTGTAACCTTCTGGAAGTCGTCAGAGTGTAACTTCCATCATCGGTGTTTTGATGGGGATCAGCTATCTATTGTGATTTTTAGACAGCCTACAGAACCCCCTCCAAAGTTTTCGAAAGTTCGCGGTTGACTGGGATGAATTTTCGGAATACTTTGGATCTCAACTCTGATCTTAGAGCTGTTGATTCCTTGTGGTAAAGGATTTGTTCTCTGCACTTGCTTCGAAGGCATCATGGTTGAAGGGATTTACCACATAGGACCTGTGTGAAGGTATGCGCCATAATCCTGCTTCTGGAATGTGGGGGTGAACCCTGCATTTTAAATTTGGAACACGGGTGTGATCTCGGTGTTCGGTTTTTGCATCGCGGGTCTGACCTCAACGTTTTGACTTAAGACATGGAAGTGGCTTCCGTGTATTTTTGACTAAGTCTTTGAGACCTGTTTTTGGCTCATCTGTTTTAAGTCTCGGCTCACATCCATTAAGCTGATGGACCTGCAAATGCACATAGGATTTTTGGCAAACCCTCAGCCATCAACGGATTTGATAAGCCTTTACCACTACCGTTTGAGTCGGGCTAGCATGTGGATTGTCTAAGTCTGTTCCACATGTAACGTTATGCTAAGAGAATGAACCCTCTTAGACTACCCTCAGCCATCAACGGATTTGATAAGCCTTTACTGACTACCGTTTGAGTCGGGCTAGCATGTGGATTGTCTAAGTCCGTTCCACATATACCGTTATGCTAAGAGAATGAACTCTCTTAGACTTGATGCTATGATTTTGAATACATAGACTTTGTCATTTTCACGGGAAAAGACTAACCGGCAACGCGTGTTAGGCGTGGGCTTATCTTTAATTAGGGATCGAGATAAAGTCCCCCATGCGTGTAAGACATGGATTTTTGGTGCTACGATATTGAATAAGGGATCGAGATAAAGTCCCCCATGCGTGTAAGACATGGATTTTTGGTGCTACGATATTGAATACGTAGACTTTGCCACTGTTTCTTCCTGTGTTATATTTTCACTTGAAACACTGTGCTACGATATTGAATACGTAGACTTTGCCACTGTTTCTTCCTGTGTTATATTTTCACTTGAAACACTGAAAGAGAATTAGAAGTGCCAGAGGTGTAGTGTTATCTTGGTGTGAATTTTCACTTAGAGTGAAATTCAGAAACTTTCTTTATTATCACTGGGATAATTTCAGAAAATCTCTAATCCACTGGGGATTTTATAATGAAAACTTGCTATTCTTGTTGAAAAAGGATTAACAAGTTTATTAGGGGGTTTTACTGTTAGAGGTGTGATGTTAACCTAACATTATTTTTATGGACCTATCGCTCCATTGACGAGAGTCGATAAGTGGAAAGTGTTGCGATCGGAGCAACTTTGAGGACCTATCGCTCTATTGACGAGAGTCGATAAGTTGATTTTGTCAGAGGTATGATATTAACATGACAGGATTGTGTTGCGATGGGAGCAACTTTGTGGACTTATCATCCTATTGATGAGGATTGATAAGTGGGTTTTGTTAGAGGTTTAGTGTTAACGTGACAGGATTGTGTTGCGATGGGAGCAACTTTGTGGACTTATCATCCTATTGATGAGGATTGATAAGTGGGTTTTATCAGAGGTTTAGTGTTAACGTGACAGGATTTGTGTTGCGATGGGAGCAACTTTGTGGATTTATCATCCTATTGACGAGGATTGATAAGTGAGTTTTGTCAGAGGTTTAGTGTTAACGTGACAGGATTTGTGTTGCGATTGGAGTAACTTTGTGGAGTTATCATCCTATTGACGAGTATTGATAAGTGGGTTTTGTCAGAGGTTTAGTGTTAACGTGACATGATTTGTGTTGTGATTGGAGCAACTTTGTGGACTTATCCTATTGAAGATGATTGATAAGTGAATTTGTCAGAGGTTTAGTGTTAACGTGACGAGAGTTTGTGTTGCGATTGGAGCAACTTTGGAGACTTATCATCCTATTGACGAGGATTGATAAGTGGATTATTATCAGAGGTATATTGTTAATGTGACAGGAATGTGTTGCGCTTGGAGCAACTTTGTGGACTTATCATCCTATTGATGAGGATTGATAAGTAGGTTTTGTCAGAGGTTTAGTGTTAACGTGACAGAATTTGTATACTTGTGATTTGAACAAGATTTTGGGGACTAGCATCTCGCTGGGGAGAATTGCTAAATGAATTTATCATCAGAAGCGATGAATTTTGATACTAAGATTTTAAAGACTTAGTGTCTTGCTGGGGAAGATTGCGATTTGAGTAATTTTGAGGACTTATCATCCTATTGGCAAGGCTTGATAAGTTGATTGTCAGAGGTGTATTGTTAACGTGACAAATTAGGAGTGATGCAAGCTGCATTCATACTCTGTGGGGTGATGATCGTCAGAAGTGTAATGTTAACTTGACGATGTGAAAGATTTATTACTCTTAATCCAATGGATTCCAAGTAACCAACCCCCAGTCTTAATTAAGACTTAGCAGGGGAATAAAAAGAGGTAGACAAGGCACATCACCTAGTGGGGCACTATTCATGAAGTGGGAATAGAGGCACATCACCTGGTAGGCCATTATCTGATAAGTTTGACTATCAGAGGTAACTGTTAACGTGATTGTTTTGTGGACCCGCCATCCTACTTGAAGAGGATTGGTGGGGGAATTTAGAGGAAAAGGACTATCAGAGGTAACGGTTAACGTGATAGTTTTGGTGGACTCGCCATCCTACTTGAAGAGGATTAGTGGGAGAATTCGGAGGCAAAGGACTATCAGAGGTGACGGTTAACGTGATAGTTTTGGTGGACCCGCCATCCTACTTGAAGACTATCAGAGGTGACGGTTAACGTGATAGTTTTGGTGGACCCGCCATCCTACTTGAAGAGGATTAGTGGAAGAATTTGGAGGCAAAGGACTATCAGAGGTGACGGTTAACGTGATAGTTTTGGTGGACCTACCATCCTACTAAAGAGGATTGGCTCCAGTGGTCGTAGTATCTTCTTCTTCTGACTGAGAAGATTGGGCTTGGTCCGATTGCTCAGGTTGATCCTGCATACTTTGTTCTTCAGCTTTGATCCTGGCAATAATCTTTTGAGCCTGTTCGCCTTGAGAGATTAGTTGTCTCCAAGAACGGCATTCTGCCACCCTCATTTGTGCTAGAAGGTCGGTCTGCAAGTTGTGTCGACAAGTCTCTACTAAGGTAGACTGTGTCATACCTGTCGGGCATCGAAGAGCCATGCTTCGGAACCTCTTGACGAAAGCTTTGACGGACTCCCTCTTCTTTTGCTTAGTGGCGAGGAGGGTATGGATGAAGACTTCTGTATCCTCTTCAAAGAATCTTGACAGGAAGAATCTCTCTAAATCTGCCCACCTTTGGATACATCCGGCAGGTAGTTTCCTGAACCATTCAAAGGCAACTCCCTTTAGGGTGCCAATGAACAATCGAGCCAATATAGCGTCGTTTGATATCACATTTCCAGTCTGTGATTTGAAATGATAGATATGTTGGTTCGGTGATATTTCCAGTCTGTGATTTGAAATGATAGATATGTTGGTTCGGTGATCCCGTGCCGTCAAAAGTTTGTAGTGTCGGGACCTCGAATTTTGGAGGATAAGGGGTTGCATCCCATTCGGCAGGATAGGGTCTGACAACTCCCCCCTCTTGGAGCTCGCTTCTGTTGGCAATGACATTGAGGCGGGCTTCCAATTCTTCCATTTTGACAGACTGGAGATTTTGCTCGTTCCCCATCTCTCTTCCTTCATCAGAGGAAGATTCCAGGTTGTGGGCTTCTTGGTCAGAAGCCGCATCATCAACCACTTTTCCCTTCCCTTTGCTTGTGTGAGGTCGGGATGAAGACGTTTTTCCTCTCCGGGAGGATTTTTGCCTAGGTGGCGAATCTGTCTTCTGAGATTTAGCCTTGTCTGCGACGAGTTGAGTCAACAGGTCTAGGAGTTCATTGAGGGTCTTCTGCTATAATTTGAGTATGGCGTCTTGCTCAGCAACCCTCTTTGAAAGATCTTCAGAATGTTCTGCCATGTGGGTGAAACTCTCATGCCCAATGAAAGAGCTTGATGATTGAGACTCCGCAATGGCTGAGTGTTCATCATCGGAATTAGTTCCTCTGGCTAACCTCCGATAGTTGATAGGGAGAATGGTTCATGTTCGTGTCCGAGTGCGTTGGTAGACTCCTTCAAACTCATTAGTGATTTCTCTGACGGTCGGTGAACGACTTATCTCAGAGTCGTCGGAACTAGGACCTGATGCTTTCCCTCTGCTGATCACATTGATAGTGACCCCAGGATATTCAGTCTCTGGAGAATTCTTCCTATGAGAACGTCGTCGTTGGTTGGGCAAAGCAACGTTCGTAAATTGGTCGAACACCAATAGTTTGGCCGCA
>NC_033798.1:17031185-17071113 GCF_001876935.1 Asparagus officinalis | reverse complement strand
ATGGTGTAGGGCCAAGTCTATACCCTGGTTATCCCTGAATAGATATAGTACATTTAATTCTTCACAGCATAAAGCCAATTTTCCCAAATCGTTTATATTCTCTACAAATCTTTGGATGCACATGCACCTGGTTTTAATCTTTGAACAAATCCGATGCAAAAGTCATCTCAACTGATGTTTGCATATCACACACCTTCACACCTAGTTTGTTATTTTTCAGCTATTCCATCCATTATCTATTGACACAATGACCACAAGCTTCCTCCATCTGAACTATAAGCTCTTATCTTCCCCTGATTCACCAACCATTACCCTCATAGTATCAACTCATATAAACAATGAATCCAAAGTACTGTACTCCTGTTTCTATCAAATTTGAACTCTCATCTACCACTTCATGAACTCATTCAAGAATAATCAAGAGAACTATTCATCCACTATACAATAGTCACAGAACCGACCCTTACATTGCTTCAATTCTATTGTCACTATGTCACTAAGGACTTTATGAAATACTGGAGAGAACCATTATCTCATTATCAGTATGGAAGTGTGCCTCACAATGGGAGAGAATATCTAGTTGTTGCCTACTCCCTCTTCTGATTGTAGTGCCTAGAAAACTATACGAGAATATTGTTCTCTCTGTACCAGTGTACCTGGAGTCGTAGACTTCTTTTAGAAAACACACTTATAGCCAACGATTTTCCTTCACTTTCACAGTTTGACAAGTTCACATTTTGAAGTGATTTTATTTATCTCTTACACACATAGAATCAATCCACCAAGTGGTCTCTGCACTAGAAATAACACGTTGAAAGATTAATTGGCTCGGTACAGGAACTCCACCCCTTCTGTTAGATTGAGTGCATATGCTAGCAAGCCTTCATAATCATAGTTTTAAAGAGAGACATATTGCCTCCATGCTCGACTGGAGGCAACATTGTATTGTTGTTGTTCTGCTAATCCAATCAGGTTGATGTGAACCATTCTCATGGTTCCTGTTTAAGTTTTTCTTCAAACTAACCTGCTTACTGGCACCTTCTCTTTTTGCAGGGATACCAAACTCCTTTCTTGGTCATAGCATAGAATTTTCACTACCTAGGTGACCAGACTCCATAGACCCTAACTCCAAAACCATAACCAAGAACAATTCTTTTCTTCCCACTAGCTTTTAACTTTGTTTCATTAATGTGATAACAATTAGGACCTAAGATATTCAAAGACATGAATATCAACATGCATGCGAGACCATATCTCAATAGGAGGTTTGCAATCAATGGATGTTGATGGAAAGTGATACACAAGAACAATTCTCTTCTTCCCACTAGCTTTTAACTTTCTTCATTAACATGATAACAATTGTGACCTAAGATATTCAAAGACATGAATATCAACATGCATGTGAGACCATATCTCAACAGGAGGTTTGCAATCAATGGATGTTGATGGAAAGCAATTCAGCAAATAGCAAAGCTCCCTTCTTCGCTGCGACATGATGCAATGAGGGGGCTTCAGAGCACAGTACCTTCATCCTTGTAGAACTGATCAAACTTCGTGGAACAGAACTCCATCCTGTTATCAGTTCTGAGACGTTTCACTTTTTTTCTATTTGTTTCTCAATCATAACCTTCCATTGCTTGAAGGCCCTAAAAACATCGCTCTTATGCTTCAAAGGAGACACTCAAGCTTTTCTAGAATAATCATCAACGAATGTTAATATAAAACGAGCTCCACCTTTCGATGGAACCTGCGAGGGACTCCAAACATCTGAATGGAAGTAATTTAAAGTATCTTTAGTTTTATGAACACCAATACTAAATGAGACTCTATGATGTTTACCAAAAATACAGCGCTCACAAAAGTATAATTTGTTAGTTTTCTGATCACAAAACAAACCTTGTTTGCTCAATACATCCAGTCATGTCTCACATATGCCCTAACTGCATATACACAAATAAGTATTGTCAAAATCTAAATCCTTTGAAGTTGACACTATTGTAGCACCTATTGTTAGGTCTCATGTTTATGAGCTTATTGTCTAATCTTGTTTTGATGATTAACAAACAATTTCTAATAGTGATTTCTAGTATTTGTGTTTTCCTCCTATATGCAATCCAGGTTGAATGGAATTGAGCTTAATCATGATATCTTGAAGGTTGGCGAAATTGGAATGAAGTCGTCGCAATTCAAGTCAAATACAAGTTTGTGCTTCACCTCTTTTATCTAATTGGAGGATCGCCCAAGATCAAGCGTCACGAGATCAATTAGCTTGGATATAGTAGTTTAAGTATTTATATTCAGACGATGATATACCACCAAAACAACAGTATAATGCCACCGGAAGAACAAAAAGGCAAATTCAATCTCCTCTATGTTATGTACACATGGTTCTCTAGGTTTTGAGTATAGCAGAATCAATCGAGATTCCAAAGCCTTCTACCTATAAGGAGGTCGTTAGTGTCAGTGAGGCTGCAGAGTGGACTATTGCAATGGCTGAAAACATAGTCTCTTTACAAGAACCAAACATGAGAGTTAATGAAGGCCTTAAGAGGACAGAAAATTATTAGGATTGTCTCGATCATGGGATATCATTAAGAAATAGGAATCTATGTTATCAAAGGATTTTTCGCTATTATTTCTAGTATAGAATGAGTCAATCAGCCACTTTAGTATCTTTTTGAACAAAAATGGTAATATTGCTCCTCCATTGATCAATATAAATTCTGTAAGATACAAGACACACTTCATAGGTAAAAGCTATAGCCAGACCGTAGGTGTGAGCTTTAATAGTGTTCTCTCCAATTGTAAAGCACACTTGAACCCACATGTTACTTTCCATGGTTGCTCGCTTTGATCTAGAGCTAGAGTAACTTGATGTGAAAATAACTTTTCTATATGACGAGCTTGAAGAGTAGATCTTTATGCATCAATCGGAAGGGATCCTTATGCATCACCGGAAAGGTTCATTGTTGAAGGTAAATAAGGTCGTGTGCAGGTTAAAGAAATCTTTTTATATGTTGAAGCAGTCTTCAAAATAGCGGTATTTGATGTTTGATACTTTCAAGTTTGAGCATGATTACTCTTGGAGTAAATATAATAATTGTGTTTATTATAAAAAGCTCAATGATAATTTTTTATATATTTATTTTTGTATGTTGATAACATGATTTGACATGTCAGATTTCGACATGTTGAAATCTCAGCTCAAGCAAGAGTCTGAGATAAAAGATTTAGGAGCAACGAAGAAGATTTAGAAATGGAAATCTACAAGAACAGATGAGAAGAAAGATTATTTCTATCTCAGAGAAATATATCAAGAAGGACAATTTTTTAAAAACAACCACTTTTTAAAATTAATAGGCAAAAACGACCGTTTCCAAAAATAATCAGCAAAATCGACCATTTTCGATTGAAAATGATCGATTCTGCTACCGAGATTTATTTAGTTGGAGTGCACGAGACTATTAGTCCCGTGCATCTATCTCTCTCCCCTAATTCAGCCGTCAACTTCTCTCTCTCTTCACTCACCTCCCCCTATCTCCTCTAAACCCACAACCAAAACTCAAATCCTCTCTCCCCAACCAGCCCTCTTCACCTCCTCCTCCCTCAACCACCCGCCGCCACCTCCACCCTCAGCCACCTGCCCGCCGCCACCCCCTTCAGATCCACTCTCCTCATCTCATCACAACGGCCGCCAAGCTCCACGCCTCTCACAGGCCTGCCCCCTACAACCGCCCCTCCTCCAACTTCAGATCCATCCTCTTCGCGCCTCCTTCACCGAACTCGAGCCACTCCACCCACCACCACCACCCCGCCGCCCTACCACCGTACCTCCGCTCCTAGCGCACGTCCACCACCGGCCATCCAGCTTCCTTTGCCGATTGCCGGGGTTTTTTCGTGTGATAGGACGGTGAAGTCGCCGACTGGATTGGGGTGGGCTTGTTGTCTGACCTTGGAGAATTTGTGTCGCTTGCGGATCCGGGGTTGGGGACGAAGAGGCTGGATGGTGATGAGGATTGTGAAGGAAAGGCGAAGGAAATGGCCTGATGAATGGAAACAAAGGAGAGAGGGGAGGTGAAGTGGAGACGGGCGGCGTTGAAGAGGGTTGGAGTGTGGAGAGGAATGGAGGGGGGGGCTGGGTGCTGGCTAGGAGGAGGGGTGGGCAGGGAGAGGGAGGACGTGAGTAAGAAAAGGAGAGATATGGACGGGTGAGTTAGGGGAGAGAGATAGGATGCACGGGACTAGTAGTCCCGTGCACTCCCAACTAAAAAAATCTAGGTAGCAAAATCGATCATTTTCAGACGAAAAGAGTCGATTTTGCCGATTATTTTTCGAAACGATCGTTTTTGCCTATTAATTTTAAAAAGGGGTTGTTTTTAAAAATTTGTCCTATCAAGAAGGTCTTGAAGAGATTTAGCTTGCTCAATGCTAAGCTTGTGAAAACTCTATTTGCTGCTCATTTTCATTTTTCAACAGATTTGTCACATCAAATCGAGGAAGAATGGTACATGCCTTATGTTTCTTATTCCAATGCAGTAAAAAACATTATGTATGCTATGATTAAAAACTGTCCGGATATTTCACATGCAACCAGTATTATGAGTCAGTATATGGATAAGCTAGAAAAGGTTCATTAGCAGGCTATGAAATGAATACTTAGATATTTAAGAAGATCTGCTAATATTGGTTTATATTTTAGCAAGAACACATTCCAACTGCAGAATAATTGGTTATTTTGATTCAGATTATGCGGGCAATTTGGATAAGAGACGATTCTTGAGATGTTATGTATTTACTCTTTCAAATAGTGTTATTAGTTAGAAGGCGACTCTACATTTGACAGTTATTTTGTCTACTACAGAGGCAAAGTATATGATAGTGACAGAAGCAGTGTAAGAAGCTATTCAGTTGAGAGATTTGGTTGAAGATCTCAACTTACACTAATGTATTACTACAATGTTCTGTGAAAGTCAAGAGTGCAATGCATTTAACGAAGCGTCGGATGTATCATGAAAGAACCAAACATATAGATGTCAGATGTCATTTTATTAGAGAAATTAAAGTCATCACGATTCTGAAAATTGGCACTGCAGTTAACTTAGCGAATATGATGAGCAAGTTCATACATTTGCAAAAGTTCAAGCACTGTCTTAAATTGCTTGGAGTTCAACAAAGCGACGTTAAGCCCGTCAGGGGCTGTTAGTGAGATGACAAAAGTGAAGAGAAGTTTTGTCACAATCAAAGTCAAGATGAAGATTTGTCAGAACATGCGATTTTAAATTGAGAATGAAAACTCATGTTGCATACCGCCTCCTCACAAATGTTGCATGTGTTAAAAGTAGCCCAATTATTATGTTTGTAGCCCACAACTTAACCGTACTATACCACCGACTTTTTTGTCTACTTCACATTGATATGTGAAGACTACAAATACATCTAAAGATGAAGGATGAAAGGTGCATCAGACAGAGAAAATAGATAGTTAGAGAGAGGAGAGAGAGAGTTATTGAGTAATTCTTTCTCTGAGTTATTGTATAGTGAGTTTTTTTAGATTAGAGATTGATTTCCTCATTGTAATCTTCTCTTTTGATTAGTAAATTTATCTGCTGTTTTCGCCTGTGGATATAGTCATACAGACTGAACCACGTGAAGTCATTATGTGTTGTTCACTTCCACTCTAATGTGTTTGTTTAGTGTTGTGTTACTCTCTATTTTGTATAAACATCTTCTCTGTTGTGAAGCCCCCCACTACAACACGACGTGTTGCATTCCTTTTAACTAGTGATCTCAAATCAAAATCTTGTTGACACTATGCATTTGGTTGGTTAGTTTCAGACTAACCGTCTTGCTACCTAGAATTATCCGCAATATATGGGACAGTTGGCATTGCATATTGCTTGCTTCCTCTTCACTTAAGACTTTCAGCCAAATAATACATTCCTAAGCAATGAAAGGCACAGCATATTTGACTTTTCACCTACAAGAAATATGTGAGGTAGGCCTCAACTTTTAAGAAGCATAATGAAGTTACCAAGTTGAAGGTTATATGTTGTGCAGGAAGTAGAAATATTAGACCTCGACTTTTAAGTAGGAAGTTGTGTGAAGCATGAATATGCAAATCTATGTAGGAATTTATGTGAAGCATGAATATGAAAATATAATGCGACTCACATGAGGTGGAGTTGCATCCAAAGAGGGATAATGAGATTTTGTAATGATGAGAGAGTGCCTACAAAGAAACAACATGAAATCCAGGGAAAAAATTAGTATGAAAAAGAAACAACAACAATATAGACATTAGTTGCCAAGTAGAAAAACTGAAAAAACATGTATAGAATACAATTTCACCCGAAAATTAAAGACACAAGCTCAGAGATACACTACTTTTTCTTTAATGAAAAACAAACTTACATTCTTAACAGATGAAATTTTTTTAGCCAATCATGAAGAAACGCAGATAATAGTTTCGAAAAAATACATGTTAATGTTACATGTCATCGTGTTGATAGTATATATCATGAGATAAAATTTAAACTGAGAAAATTGCTTCTACAGAGGTAGGAATTTACTTAAATACGCAATTATTGTACTAGTTCATGTATCTCATTAGAAGGAAAGGAACAATATAGTCACAAGATATAAAAGTTACTTATGACCAAGTTTATGCTTTAGAATCCTAGAAGATTGCTCAGATTTCCAGAGTACGACCACAAATATCTAACATTAGCAAATCCTCTTGTAATTGTCCAACTATGAATCTTAAGATAAAAGGAGTCCAAACTCAGGTAAGTAAGAAAACAGCACTAGTACCATAAGATTTGATTTATCAAAGAGATCAACAATGTCCAAGTTCTAAGAAAAAACTTGTTCAATTATTCATCTGGAGATGAATCACTGCATCTAGATTATAACGTGAAGAGAACCTTACCCGTTGGTCAATGGATTAGAATCCAGAATGCACATGCACATATCATCCTCATAAAGCTGCATACAAGAATAACAAACAAGCAATTAGAAACATGATAACTGATAAAGTCCAGATTATGAACCTCAACCATAGGCTTTACTATGACGGCTTAGGATGGAAATTCATGAACCATAATGCAAATTTTCCATGTTAAATAACAACTCTGTTGTGTACTAGAAAGGAATAACAGAATAATGAAGCACATGGGTTGATTTGCTGCACACGGGAGTTATTTCATAGACATATAAAAGCACATGACAGATTAGCAAAAGACTATCAGAGATATAACAATATGCTCCTATAACCACCAGGAAAACTATTATAGCAGACCAAAAGACTGTCAGAAATATAACAATATGCTCCTATAACTACCAGGAAAACTATCATCGCAGACCAATCTAAACTATTTTGAAATGAATTGTTATCTATGTCATAGACCTCAAGTTTAGGCCGGTTATAGGTAGACTCTCAGAAACGGTGAATGCCAATTCTAAGACTAGCATTTATTTTCGAAGATCTGGATTTGTATCTATCTAAGAATAGGTTTGGCTGAAAATTTTCCCTTTTTACTAATTTAAGAGTTACAAGATTGTATCGGATGATTTCTATGGATTTTTCATAAGTAGGGTGCTTGCAAGAGTGAGGGTGAATCGGTATTATTTGTTATCTTATTGATTTAGTTCATACATTTCCCTCAATCAAACAGTCAATTGTAAAACTAAATCACCTCTTGTTTCCTATCAGTAGCAGAGCCAAGCTCCATCCCCCACCCCGCTCCTTACCCCCACACCACAGCAGTTAGGTGTGGTGTTGAATCCACACCAAAATAAAAATGTCAAATAAAGTGGCCATTAGTCATTGGAAAAGAGAAAGAAAAGAAACCACAAATGCATTAAATGCATACAGTGGCGAATTGCTCATAGGTTAAGGTAGCAAACCTATTCAGCGGCTGGCACGCATTATGACTTAACTGAATGAAATCTTGCACATTGACAATTGCGTGTATCAGGAACTATAGATAGACGTTTTCAATCCAAAGGGAGGGCATCTCGAGAGCAAAGTATGGAGAGCCAAAGAAAGAGTTTCTCCCTTTAAAAGGTCAAGATTGATATTTGGATCTGAAGGAGTGTCGCATACTCTTCTGAGTTTGAGAGACAGTAATGCTCTTGCAATATTCTGCTGATTTTCATTAGTGCACATTTTGCTGTCTTTGCCCATGGATGTACACCTAAAAGCCGAACCACATAAATCCTCCGCATCTATTTGTGTGCGTGTGTGTGTGTGTTTTTTCACTTCATTACCCTAGTTGAGACCGGTGGACATTTTGTTTTCACCCATGTATCTGGGCCTAAAAGCCAAACCACGTGTATTTTTTCTTTTCTCATATCATTACCCTAGTTGAGCCCACTAGTTGGACCTTTTAAGTCCCCACACTCCCCTCCTCCACCCCCCACCAAAAACAAAACAAAAACGAACAAACCAACAAACATCCCCCTTTTCAGTATGTCGTTGTTGAGCCAGCAAGAAAAATGCTAGAAAGAAGCATTGCATATAGTGACAACCGAACTAGTTTTGTGAAAATAGTGACATCCAAATTAGTTTTTTGATATAGTGGCATCCGAATTAATTTTTTATGGCTTTAAGTGGAATTAGTTTTGTAAATAAAGTGGCATCCGAATTCTCTGTTCTTTTACTTTGATAAATTTTCTAGATTGGCTTAAGCAGTGCTTTTTGGTGGGAGTTCTTTTAACATGGGAGCCGACGGAAGGTTGAAGACAATTTGGTCTTTGTTCCCAAAAAGGCTAAAAATTCCCTACTGTTTTCTTTTCCTTAATAAAGTTAGCAATGTGTATGACATATCCTTCTTCCTCTCTCATTACAGTCCTAATTCTTTGAGATAAAACCAAGCACTTTCTTCCCGAGAAACCTACTTCAAGTTCAATTTCACATACTCATTTCACCACCCCAGAGTTCAGGTTACGACATATAGTTAAATATTATTATTATTCATATCAACAAAGAATGCCCATATGAAAAATTCACATTTCCCAGTAATAAGAAAGAGGGTGGGGTCAAAAATAATGTACTTGTAATATGCAATTACAACAAAATTAGTTAAATTGGGTCAAAGGGTATCTAAATCATCAAGTTTAAAGGAAACCCACAAATTAATTCGAGATAATTATACCTTAACAGCTGCAGATTCTCCTCGAGCAACCTTGCAAAAGACACATGAGCTACTATCTGCTCCATTTTCACTGGACGCGGCGGAGGGCTCGAGGGATCCTAGCCGTCGATGCTGAGATAATTGACGGCTGGGACTGAGGTGGGAGAAGATCGTGGCCAGCCTCCGTTGTTCTCGCTCCATTCTAGAGAAAAATGAGAGGAATCGCCATCCTTGGAGTTCCCTTGTCCCTATTTTTTATTTAGAAACTGAAAATGGTTTAAGAGGACATTTTTTGTGGGTCTTTTATCCTGTGATGTGAGCCGTATATTAGCCGACTAGATAAGGAATTTTTGTTTTTTTTTCCTTTAGAAACCCGGAGGATGGATTTTATTTATATTTAAATCTACGGAGAAGATCGTGGCCAGCCTCCGTTGTTCTCGCTCCATTCTAGAGAAAAATGAGAGGAATCGCCATCCTTGGAGTTCCCTTGTCCCTATTTTTTATTTAGAAACTGAAAATGGTTTAAGAGGACATTTTTTGTGGGTCTTTTATCCTGTGATGTGAGCCGTATATTAGCCGACTAGATAAGGAATTTTTGTTTTTTTTTCCTTTAGAAACCCGGAGGATGGATTTTATTTATATTTAAATCTACTCACTTCCCAAATCCTTCTTAGGGGCTGTTTGGTTCCTAAAAAAACCCCGAAACCCATTTCCCTCTCCTGACATCACGTCCACCTCAGACATTTTATTTTCTTTAGTTTTTTTTACGGTTTTGGTTCGCAGTGGGTTCTAGGGTTTCCAGCGGTGGAAAACTCCTCCACCTTAGCCAAATCGCTCGTCGCGATTTCCTCCCAAAGCGAGCGGAAAACCTCAGAAAACCCTCATGTGGCGTCCTTTTTGTCAAATCTGCAATATTTTCGGAAAATTTATTGGTTGGCTAGGGTTACCGCCAAGTCCCGTCATTCCTTCCCTATTCGCGCGTCGGATCTACGAAAGCTGGGGATTTCGTCGGATTTCTTCGGTTTTATGTTGGATTTTGTCGAATTTTCGTCAGATTTTTTGTCGGTTTGGGGAAATCACTGCATACAACCACGTTCGATCAATCGCCGAGGAACCTCGGTCCCTTTTTCTCTTCAACTGTGAGTCTAAATCTCTTCACTTCTTAGTTATTCCTATGTTTTATTGAGAATTATTGATAGTATTTCATTTTATTTTGACGCGTAAGCGTTAGATTCTGAGTACTTTAATCTTCCTAGGTTTAACTTTTTTGGGATCTTGTGTGATGAATCTAGAATTTTGATAGCGATATTAGTGATTTTCTTCATTATTAGTTTTGCTATCAAAGATGAAATATTGGTAGATAGTGATTGAATTCTTAGAAAGAAAGGAGGATGTTGAATTCATGAAGGATTTGGATCTGCAATATTTTTAGGTCTCGATAGCTTGTTTAGAATTCTACTTAGTTTGTCATTAATTTTTATAAATTGTAATTCATTCAGGTTTTGTTAGAATTCTACTTAGTTTCTAACTGGATAATGATTTTTTGCATCGTAGATGGATGGTGATGGAGATTGTACCAATGAACAAAGTGTTGTTAATATGATTCAAAGTGTTGCACTATCCGTTTTTATTATAATAATTACGGTCATAAGGAGAATGCAAGGTAGACATAAATCAATTCGTAGTGGTCCAAGTGAGAAAAAGAAAAGACAAGAGAGGGCTAGAATTGAACACATAGAGCGTAATTATAATGGTTTTAGTGATAGTGTCACAAATTATATTAGAATACGGAGTGGTGCTTTTGTTAAACTAGCGAATATAATGAGGAACAATAGACTGCTAAAAGACTCAAGGAATGTAACAGTGGAAGAACAATTTATCTTGACACTGAACATTTTGGTTCATAAACCTAAAAATCGCATTGTCAGATTTCATTTTATAAGATCAGGGGAGATAGTCAGTAGATATTTCAACAAGGTATTACAAGTAGACGCTACCTGAGACAAGCCCCTAATGATATTTCCCACGAGATCATTAACAACCCGCTATACTACCCTTATTTCAAGGTATATCTACACTTTAAGCACATTTATATGTATAATCAATGAAAGTAAATGATAACTTAGTAATTTGATTCACGTATTATAGGATTGCATTGGTATGATAGATGGGACTCATGGTGATGCAATGCTTCCGATTAATCTTGTTGCACGATTTCGAGACCGCTAAGGTATTACACAGAACGTGCTTGCAGCTTGCACCCCAAACAAACTGTTCACATATATTTTAGCAGGTTGGGAGGGGTCTGCAAATGATTATAGGATTCTTCAGAATTCATTATCTAGACCACAACTATGGATTGAAAGTCTATGATGGTAATTATATAAAACTTTAACTTAAATTTTAAATTTAATATGCAAACATGACTTCCTTAACAAATGTTCTTAATAAATTTGTAGGCAAATACTATATGTGTGATGCTGGGTACCCCACCATGCCAGGTTTCATATCTCCATACCATGGTGTTCGATATCATTTGAAAGAACATTCGGGTAAAACACCTAAGAATAGAAGAGAATTATTCAATCTAAGATATTCTTCTTTGAGGTCTAAGATTGAATCTGCATTTGGCACATTAAAAAATCGTTTCAGGATTTTGTGTGCTAAGACACATTACTCATTTCCTACACAAGTAGATATTACATTGGCATGCACGATACTTCATAAATTCATTGCAACTGTTGATCCAAGTGATGAACTACTCAACGAGTCTGAAATTAATGAAGATATTAGTGGTGAGGTAATTAACGAGAATGACAATAATTTAGTTGATTTACTCAGACTCGAGCATAAAGAGAGTAAACTGAATCAAGAAATGAGTGGAAGACTCTTAGGTATGATATTGCTTGGGCGATGTGGGTGGACTACTGTGATAAGTATAATCATGGTGTAACCACTGAGACTTAATTCTCATATTTGTTGTAATATTTATGCTCATGTATGAACTCATTAACTCTATGTTTTGCTTTCTCCACATATTAGGGTTTGCTTTTCATTCATGTATTAATGTAAGCATTTCTTTAGTTATTATATTTTGCTTTTCATTCATGTATTCATGTTTTACTTCAAGTTAATTTGTTGTGCTTTATCTTTCATGTATTCAAGTTTTTCTTATTCTACAAATTTTATAATGTCTAATTCTCACTATTTAATTAGTAATGGCCGATAATACATCATTAAGTGGGAGAGATAATCATAAAGGTAAGGATGTAGCGCAATCTCAACCTCTACCACCTCAACCCCCTCAGTCCATGCATCAAGGCAATAGTGGGTATTTTCCATTTCAGCAGTCCTACTTTGGATAACCACCTCGTCCATTGCCCAACATGTTCCATGACGGCAATTACTTCCCGATGCACCCTCATCTGGGGTCATATACGAACATACTAAGTTCTCCTACTTTGTCTCCACAATTCCATAATCCTCATATTAGTGGGTTGTAACTTTCTCCCACTAGCGGATATGGCTCAACTCCCGATTCAGGTTCTAAACGGGTGCTCATAGAAGAGGGGGAAGAAACATCACCAAATCCAAAGAAGAAGAGGAAAAACACCTCAACAAAGAAAAAAAATAGTGAGACTGGCGGTTGTCAAGGTAACAAACATATGTTTCGGGATTCCTGTTACGATGATGAGCTCATTCCATTTCTTGCCGACTTGGTAAGAAAGGGTTACAAACCCGACAAGATCTTTAAGAGAACCGCTTTTCACATGGCTTCTCAACATATTAACGAGAAGTTCAACACAATATTTAAGTGGGAAAACATAATGAACCATATCAAAACTTTATGTACAAGATTCCGTGATATGGAAACTTATCGTAATCTTAGTGATGCCGATTAGGATGATAGCACCAAGATCGTCATCATGGAGCCTGAATGTTTGGATAGGTGGATTGAGGTAATTAAAATATTTTTGCACTTTCATTGACTAATTATCTTATTTTCTTGTTTTCATTGAATTAATTCAATTATACTTTCCAAGACAAGAGCTTTATGAATATTGTTAATCTTAGACAATACGTCAACAAACCCTTGAGGCATTATGATGATCTTGCCCTTATCATCGGGGATGATCAAGAGGGGATTTTGCTAGTGATGCTTGAAAAAAGTTTAGTCATAGCGAGTCCATAAATCTTGGAGACGATGTTGACTCTCCTTTGCCTGCCTCACAATCCCCTTAAGTACACATTTTAGATGACGAGGACACTCCTCCGCCTAAGGAAGCACCCGTTGTTAGCCTTCTTGTTTTGATGATAATTTAACAATCAATTTATATCTAATATTGTTTGTCTAGTGTTTGTACTTTGTTATTTATTGTAGACAAACAATATGTTGGAGGATGGATGGAATTGCGCATTCACGATCATATCCAATGGAGGTTAGCAGAATTGTGGAGTGAAGCCTTGTAATTCAAGTTAAATATTCAAGTTCAAGCATCATCCGTGAGTGTACCAAGATAGAGCTTCGTTGAAGATCACAAGTTTGGGTAATTTAGTTTAGGAGTTTATATTATGTGTTAAGTACTTTAAGCTCAATATCATATACACACACACATTTTATTGGTTTCTATGTATATATATATAGTTATATATATATGTACACATTTTGGATTTTGGTTTATCCACAAACAAAGTTTTTACAAGCATATAAATAAATATTTATATTCATACATGTTTGTTTTTATGTGGATAAGTTGGTTTGGTTTAATTTCATAGATATGAAACAAATATATATTCATATTCATACTCATATGTTTTATATGTTATTGTATTTGATAAAATACTATATTCATTATTTATAGACTTCATAACAGTAGTTCACATCTTTATTCAAGTCTATAAAATTATTTTGTATTGTTTCAAAACATGGTTAGCCAAAATGTCAAAATTCATATGTTCACATTTTTATGTTTTGGACTATTTTACAAAATGATGATATTTCTCATTTGGGAGGTCCTTTTTAAAAACCAGTTTTTGTAGCATGTGTATTATCATGTCTACAATCATTTCCCAAAGTTTTATATTTTTTGGAATTTATTTGATATATTTAAATAGTGTTTTAAAATTAGCATTTCACTTTCAAACTGTTAATTTCATATATCAGTTCACGGTCGACCGCCATGATCGACCGTCAGCCAGAATTTTCCCACGGTCGACCATCACGGTTAACCGCCAAAGTATCTGGAAGTTTTCTGAATTTTAAAGCTGGCTCGCGGTCAACCGCGAGTTTTCCACGGTCGACCGCCGTTCATTCGCGGTCGACCGTCAGTTTCTCACGGTCGACCGCCGAACTGATGATTGCTTTCCAACGGCTAAATTCTGATTTGATTCTCTGGGGGTATTTTGGTCTTTTCAATGTTATTTTGACTGATGTTTTGAGTGGGTATAAATACCCCATTACCTTCAGCTCTTCAACAATAAGATAGTGTTTTTAAAATAAGTTTAAAGAGTTTTAAATAAGGGTTTAAGTTTGGTTTAAGTTTGTTTAAGAAGCTTTTAAGCATTTGGAAGTTTGAGTTTGTAAAATCAATTTCACAAGAGCTTGAGGAGATCATCTATTGGTGTTTGGGCATCCAACTATTCTCCATTTACCTCTTAATCTATTGAGAAGTTTTCTAAACTCTATTTCTAGCTTTACATCTATTTATTTAATTATCATTTTATTAGAGCTAGTTTTATGTTGAGTTTAGTTGATTTGATTTCACTCATTGTTTACACATACCCACTTGAGCTTATTGTATTTATATACATTGTATATTTGGCTTGGTGAGAGTTGTAACAATTGAGTGTGCGCTTTCATTGTGTTCTCATCTATATTAGAGAACAATCATTTATTGTAATTGTGCTTATTATGAGGATCATCTTGTAATACACTTGTAAACCGAGAGAAGTGTGTGGCGAGAGTCGGGGATCATCCCAAGAGGAGTGGTGTCGGTTGACGAACCTAGGGAGAGGTTGTATCCGAGCACTTGAGGAAGACACGTCTAGTTCCAACACTTGAGAGGGTGTAGAGTGGGATTGCAAGAGTGTGTGAGTTGTAGAGTTTTCGGTAAACTAGAAAACCATATTGTGAGGTGTAAACATTGTTCGAGTAAACATAGAAAACCCGGTTGTGATAGTGGAGATCTCCTCGAGGTGAGGAGCGGAGACGTAGGTCGTAGGGACCGAACTCCGTAATCATATACGGGGTCCGAGTCTGGCGAGTCGGAGAGTACCGCCTTCCCCTTATCCGTCATGTTGACTGTGGCGGATAAGAGTTCCAAGTCGTCAGCAGCACGTCTTTTCTGGTGACGGTGCCTTCGACGGGAGGGCCTCAGTCGAGAGGCCTATTGAGAAAGCCTCTCAAATACCGAAGGTTTCGCCGTTTGCTTGTAACATATTGTATATCTCTCTTGCAAGAATAATTTGTTAATTAGTTTTTATTGGCATAAAATTAGATTAGATTACCATAAGATCCTAATCACCCCCTAGGGTCCAACACCCATCACATCAAGTTCTAAGGCAAAGGCATGTGTTGGTAAGGGTGAGGCTCGTAGGACCAACCTAGATAATGAGCTCATGCTAAAAATGGTGGATAATATAAATAAATTCAGCGCTAGCATGAAATGTGTAAATATGCATTGGACCGAGAAGTTACCCATCATCCTATATGCTCATTTACAGGTTTGATGCGATTTTCTATGGTATATACATATTTATGGCTAATCAGGTTGTTTATATGTTTTTTATAGGTTTCATAAGAATTTCTGGCTAATTCAGGTATGTATTTCATAAAATTACGAATAATCAGGGTATTACATGTCTCGTTTATTTTTTCTTCGAAAATAGGTTTCGTGTGATTTTTTCATCTCAAACAGGTATATTTCAAGTCAAATCATGTACACAGTTCATAACGATTGAATCATGTTATTCTAGGTTTCATATGATTTTTTAAGGAAAGCAAATATTTATAATGAATTCGATAATTTACTATTTTTTCATGTTATATTCACACTTTTATTTTGTTAATATTACTTCACATAAAGATCACAAATAAATTTGTCTTTAGTGGGAGGGTAATCTTCCATGTTGACCATATACACTTTTTCCTACACACTTCAAAACCAAACAAACACAAGAAAAGTGGGAAATGTTAAATCAACAAAAGTTTTCTCTTTTTTCATATAAACCAAACACAAAAAAAGTACATACATTGGTTTCCCACCTTATTTTATGTGTGAACCAAACCAAAACAATCTATTTCTTGGAAAAGTTTGAAAAACTCAAAACTTGAGTTTCTTTACATGGAATTGCATTTCCCTATATCTAGGAAAGAAACCAGACAACCCCTTAAAACCAATATTCCATATTGAATCATTTGGTTGGTATGTAGTGGAATACTCGGACTCTGATGTCCGTAGCCACGTGGCACGTGGACCATAGGGGACATCTTATTCAAATTGTATTTGGGTCCTTTTAGGGCTTATCAAATTTACAAAAAAAAATTGATTTGGGGGTGGGATAGCAATTCTAGGATAATAGTGGTATTTTTAATAAAATAGGATTTCACAAACTTAGTTCATTTCAAAAAAAAATTCTAGGATAAGATATCCAACCCAAAAAACATCAAAATTCTCAAATCCTCATTTTGGAGTGGACATCTGACAAAAAAAGCCACAACCTAGCATAAAACCCATCCAACCCCCCCTCCCTCCCCGCGACCCCTTTCTCAGTGTTGTCGTCACCTCCCTACCCCCATTTTATTTTCTTCCTCCTTTACGCGCCTCTTCTCAGTTCCCTCTCCTATTTTCAGTCTCTGCTCCTAACCTCACCCAAATTGAATCATTTTTTTCATAAACTGTTTTTAAAATGGAGAATGATTAAAGAGTTTCTTGTAGAGGGTTGATCTATAGGGGGTGAGCGTAATTTTACTGATTTACTAAAAATTAACTTGGAGTTTCTCTTATTTCTGTGATCTCTCTATTATTGGGTTGAGATCTTCATTAACCCAACACCTCCAACTCCGATTTGGGTTCAATTGTGATAATTTGTTAGATTTGTTCCGAACTTACAGTTATTTTGCTTAGATCTAAAAGTTAGCATTTTCTCTTCCTCGGATCTTGCTTATAAATTGACAAAAGTTTAATTTTGTCCTAAGAATCCTTATTTTTATTTTTAAGTACTATTTGTAAATTAGGGTCTGCGTGAATGAATTTTTGGGATTGTAGTAAAGTAAAGTTCAATTTTGGGCAAGACACCATGAACTGAGTATTTTCTAACCATATTGATTTGCAAACAACGAGTTGAGATTAATTTATTTCAAGCATAACATGATTAAATTAAGTAACATATTAGATAATACTATCAATTCTTATGCTCTCTTTTGGTTCATTTTGAAGGGTAATAGATAAGAATTATTTTAGTTATTTTTGGTATTATGTTTGAAAACTTCAAACTCATTGGATAATTTTATTTTAGATGCATATTTTGGCATTTGACAAGATAGATAGGGAAAGGATAATCCTACTTAAACCCTCAGTTGACATGTTACCTAATAGGTGCTTTAAAGTTGGTGTACCATATCTAAGAGGAAAAAAAGGATGGTGACATATGTGAAATTAATTGCATATTTATGTTCATATCTTATATCGTCTTTGTATATTACTTGTTGATTATATTGCCCACTATCTAGTTTAGATTATTTTCCCTTGTATTAATTATATATCCTTGCATATATCTCATAGTATATCTCATTGCTAGGATATTTACCTTTGATCATATTGCTTATTCTTGCTTGTAACATATTGTATATCTCTCTTGCAAGAATAATTTTTTAATTAGTTTTTATTGGCATAAAATTAGATTAGATTACCATAAGATCCTAATCACCCCCCTAGGGTCCAACACCCATCACATCAAGTTCTAAGGCAAAGGCATGTGTTGGTAAGGGTGAGGCTCGTGGTTTGACAACGCGATTTCGTGTGTTTCGCCCCATGACGCATCGTGGCCGTGGTTTTCGGGTTCAACCCTCGGATGTAGTCGCCAACCTCGGTCCTTTCGATATACTGCGGGTGATCTGAGCCGTCGAATTTGATCGTGTCCGCGTCTTCTGTCCGTTAGGGTTTTCGCTTTTCGAGGGCAGTAAGAATTTTGTCAATACTACTAGACCAGAAACTTAATTAAATCTGCTCTTAACCAAAAACTCTAAAAGTGAAAAGATTAAAGTTTTACCCGGATAGTTTGGCCAAGTAAGGATAGTACTAGAGGTTGATCAAAGATCTATTAAGTACCTCGTTTCTTGCATAGCGCTTTATGCAACCCTTAAACTTTGCCTTAGACACCAACTAATCCAAGAAAACTTGAACCGGTTCACTTAAAGATTTTTTGTTTCTTTACTATATATATATGAAAAGTGACAGATACAAAAATTGAGTACAGAAGCAGCAAAATAATAATTTTTTTAACTAATTTAGTTGCAAAAATTGATTAACAAATTAAAACAATTAACTAATACAACAAGTAATTACAATATATGAAGATTCGGGTGAACAGTAATCCCGATGAACAATAATATTTTTTTAAATTATTTTCAGATTTAAATTAACAGCAAGTAATTTTGATCTATCTTCTAGGTTGCTGTCAAAATTAAAGAAATATTATAAAACTAAAAATAAAAGAGTTAGAATACCAGGCCTGAATGGATGCAGTCATGATTCACTGCCCTAGAAGATAGAGGACTCGCCTTTCGCCCGGCGTAGTCGATCCTCTCCCCCTAGCGGTAAAAGTCCTCGGAAATGGTCGACCTCTGTACTCGGGCGTGAGTAACAGAGCTTCTGCTCAGATGAAGATGGTTGCCCCGAAATATAATTCAATAATAACCAAGGAATTTTTTAGATGAAGAGAGTAGCTAGAGGATTTCAGAATTCTTCTTTTGCCTTTGCTGTGTCCTTCTCCGAATGAGCTTCAGCTCCTTTTATAGTCTCTTCAAATCGTAACCGTTGCCGATAATCCGCACCCGTTACGCTGAGATCTCGCGTCCGTTATCTGTTTTCATATCTCCCGCGACCGTTACAAACTTGTGAAAAACATGCAAAAAATAAAACTGGAGAGGCAAAAAACTCGTGCAAGTGCGGCGCGCGCGTCGTGTCGAGGCGTGGCATGGCGTGCGCGTGCGTTTGTGGAGCAACAACCCAAACAATACTAGGCCTAAAACATTAACTCAAAGCCCATTAGGATGTGAACCATTATAAATTACTTGAACTTCTTCTCCTTTTCCGATGTGGGACTATTCACAAAGCAAAAATGCCTTTTCATGAACCAAAAATCTAACAGAAGCTTCAAACCAAATGAAACCAAAAGATAGCCCCAATGAATCTCTTTCCAAATCATAAAACAAGATTTTTTTTTAAATTAAAAACTCAATCACAACTCATTATAACATATCTTTTAAATGATATGAATAAAGAATTTTAAATAGAAGTACCCGGTTTGTGAAGATTTTTGAATGGACTACCCTTCAAATCTTACTATTTGCTAAACTACCCCTCAAATTATCAATTTTGGAAAAAAATTACATCCAAATCAATCAATTGTTAACATCGGTAGGCTAATTTATAATTAAAATGTTAAAACTATGAAAAAATAGTCAAAATTTTGCTCATCAAGTTGTTGATTCATTGAGTTTAGGGGTACTTTTACCAAAATTTGTGATGTAAGGGATAATTTTGTAAATACTAAAATGAAGATGGTAGTTTTGTAAGTACACATGATTTAAGGATTATATATGCAAATAACCCTATATTTTGACTAGTTAGTTTTAGTTTTGTTAAACTCAAATGGGCTTTTATAAACTAAGGGTATTGTACTTAAACCCATTTTAATTTAACATAGTCCTGGAGGGATAGGGATATCTGAAAAAAACATAAAAATAAGGAGGATTTTGTGAGGCATGTCATAGTTGTGGGAGGTTATTGGGGATCCACAAGACGTCTAAATTTGAAGGGAGTGGAGGAATTTCTAAAACTGAAATAGTTAAGAGGGGTGTTTTGAGATAACTCTCATAATTGAGGGGCTTTCTAAGATGCCTTTTAGAGTTGAGGGGTTTTCTAAAATTAACCATTAAAATTCCCTAGAATTTAGAGGGTATATATGTAACAAAACAAAACAAATTATAATATAATAATTTATTCCTAATGATTATTGTTTCCAAAAACAACTAAATTATTATTCTCTGTTTCTTATACCTCCTTCATATGTAATAAGGAATCCTTCTTCATATACAGTATGAAAGTGGCAGTATACATGGCTAAACTATCGTTATATCTCCTTTATCCCTCCTTTAGATGTATTGAGGAAGCCCTCCTTTGTATATAATTAAATTGAGAAATTTGTAGTATACCTAAAGGCCTATTTGGATTTGCTCCTAGTGAAGAGAAGTTAAGTAAATACTAGATAAGTTAAGTTAGAGAAATCAAGGTAATATACAGAACATGTTTGGGAATACATTAAAGAGAATCGAGAGAAACTTATTTCACCCATTTGAAAAGGATAATAAAGTGTAGGAAGGTAAAGAATTATATATAAATTTATATAAATAATCTTATATGTTATTTCACCCCCTTTATATCTCATTTCGATAAAAGGGTAAAACTATATTTGTGTAATATTCTTTTTTTTTTCAAGAGTTACTTTCCCCTCCAGTACACTCTTGTTTGGGAGGAACAAAATCTCAAGTTTTCCCCCTCCATCACCTTAACTTCCCCCTTATTGTCTATGTCAAATGAATTCCTAAACAAGGTTGATGTGTCCCCACCTTCCCTTACCTCTCACTGTTTGTTGATGTCAGATGCTTAATAGTGGGACTTAGGGTTGATTTTGAAGAGTTTAGGGTTCCTCGATCTCCTATAATGACTTATCCCTTGATAGGAAGAGAGTATTGCACATATGCAACATGTTAGAGGACTGGAGTTGGGTTCTCCAGTAATTCCTCTAATGATCAAGTTAGTTATGATCTGAAGGGGAGAAAGGAATTAATATAGTTCTCTAAGTGTGCAGAAATTGTGTTTCTTTGGCCAATAGGTGATGTATCGATCTGTACTGAAATGATAGGGGTACTCGGGTAATTTTGACTGAGTATAAGCAGTCGGTTTAGTCAGCTAATACTTTTACACGTGTCAATATCAGAGGGTCCAAGTCATGTTATGATTAACACAACGATGATATAGAGCTTAAGGTGCTGATGCAGTTTGATCAGTAAGACTTTAGCTGTGGAGTAATGATGACTCTGTCCATTCATTAATGTGACAATGACCGGCTACTATTTAATGCATGTGAGGAACATCGTCTTTCATCTTAGCCTTCGAGGAAGGCGAGAAAGTCTTGTCTCTGTCATTGAGGGAGATGAGAAGTGATGCCTCTAGTCTCGGCCTTCGAGGAGACAAGAAGTGACGTCTTTGGTCTTAGTCTTTAAGGGAGAGGGGAAGTCACTATGTCCCGAGTTGAGATGGTGTATAGTCTACTTAAGACACATGTTAGCTTTTGAAATGAGATTAACACTTGCTTATTTCTATGGTACAACACTAGACTCTTTCACTCAAACTCGAATGACCAAGTCTAAGTGAAATTGAACTATCACATGTTGGGTTTTGAGGTGCATTTATGAGGAGTCATAATGGATCATTGCTGATGTGATGTTCTAACATCAAAAAAGATCATGTCAATATCGCCTCGGTTCTCGAATAGAGACTGCATGCCAGTTAAAGCAAATGGCACTTCAGTTACTGAGTGGTCGCCTTGGGGATCCATCTAATTGTCTGTCGATAGCCACATGTACCATAGGATCTTGACGCGTGTCGACTCTTTGGCCTATATATATGCCCGTTCTTAGATGGGGAAATTTAACTTGCTTTTGAAACCCTAGAGCGATTTGCAGCCATCTTTTTTATTCTTCTTTGTCAATCATCAAATTAATGGTATCTTCGTGTTCAGTGGCTTAGAACGGGGCTTGGATCAATCACCTCCAAAAGTTCCACTCAAAGATGCAATCAGCTTGTTGGAGACTTATTACGATAAGTTTGACATCTTTCGGGCATTCACTCTATAGTTGTTGGAGAAAGGTTAGGTGATGATAGTATTGCTCTGGTGTATGGCAAGCACTTGGAGTACGACCTACGTCTTTTGTTCCACCATTTTCTTCGCTATGTCTTCGAAGCCCTAGGAATTTTGTCATCGCAGATAAAGCCAAACTTCATAGCTACTCTGGTGGGGTTTGTAGTCATTTACAGCTGACTAGGGGTTAAGCCGACTCTGAGAATTCTTGATCATCTCGCTATTGTGAAGGTTAATTAGCAAGAGGGTCACTACTATCTTTTGATTTTGGGCAGCCACAAACTTGTCTCTAATGCCCTCAAATCTAACAAGGACTAAAAAGTGAGATTCTTTGGAACTGATGCTATCTTGTCCTGCTCCTCGTGGCCTAAGATCAATAAGGATGCTCTGCATCTGGGTCAACTGTTAAATGATGAGAAGCAAGTGCTCGACAATATTAAGTCTTACACGGGTTCTCATCTGAGCGAGAATCTTTTTGACAACTTGGTACTACGAGCTGTCAACATTTCTCAAGTTCCTCCAACTAAGAATGATGAGACTCGAGCAGCTGTGTTGGTGTTGTGGTTGGAGGAACCTAAGATATCCTTGGTGGCTACCCCAGTTCGATCTCAAAGAGGGCCATCAGCGAGGCCCTAGAAGCATCTTCGCTCTGATTTGTCCCTGAGGAGGCCGAGAAGATAGAGGTTGATGCGGCTGAGATTGCGACACGACTGGCTGGGTTGAGCTCTGCAACTCTTCAGTCTAAGAGGTCTAAGAAAAAGAGGAGGTTGAGGATAGTAGGTAGCCAAGGCCCTACAAGGCAAGCCGAAGTCTCGAAACAGAAAGGGGGCGATGCTGTTGAGGGTGGAGCTTCTTTCATTTCGGCCCAAGAGACTCCACAGGTTAAGTCCACCAATGTTGTTGTTGATGACGACTCCCCTGCACAGGATAAGGGGCCTAAGATTATCTTAACTAAGACTGAGAAGGTTGAGGCTTGAACAAAGACAGAAGTGACTTCTCCCGCCTTGGCCAAGTCGGTTCAATGATCAAGCAAGGAGCCGAGAGAGAAAGAGGTGTCTCCTACCTAGGGAGATAGTCTTGGGTGGCCCTTCCCCTACCGCATTAATGAACTTTCACCAGAGGTGTGAGGGAAGTTGAGAAAGTTAATGATGGGGACAATTAAAGTCGGCCCTAGATATGACAAGCACTCATCACAGGAAAATCGAACAGTCCCTAGGCAATATCTCGATAAGAGGTGGTTGGTCTTGGAATCTAGGACGACCCAAGCTAAGGCCTTGGATCAGTACCTTTGCCTAAAGACGATGAGATCCTCTTAGCTATGCCCGACTATGGTCTCCACTAAAATCTTGAGGAGTTATTTACTTCAAAGGGCTTTGGTGGAGAAAGAGTTATTTGGGTGTTTTGAGCACATTCGGGAGATCTACTTCAAGCTCTAGGAAAAATTAGAAGCCAAGAAGGCAGCTCAGGAGGTGAACGACGTAAAACTGATTGTAAAGGAAGAGGATTTGGCCTATTAAAAGAGAAGCTAGGGCAAGTTGAAGCGCGAGGTTGAGATCCGGGATGACAAAATAAAGGGCTTGCTTATTCAAACAGCTAGAAGTCATCCTAAAATAAGAAGCCTCAAAAAGACCTCAGTCACCTCAAACATGAGCTTCGTGAATGAGATGACACAATAAGGTATCTGAAGTAGGAGATCAACGTCGAGAGGCAAGAGAGTGCCGATGCTTTTGAGCAAGCTCGAGTGACTCGCTAGGATGCTTAGGGACTAAGGGATCGACTAAGGAGGAGGAGATCGCTCATGAGAAATTAAGGAAGGAGTTGGAACGACACTGTGAATCATCCCTTGCAGAGAGATAGGAGATGCAGCGTCACCTCAATGGTTTGGATTCAGAAGATTATCACAATCGAATCATCAAGGAGTATTGCCAGGGTACTTTTGTGAAGGTAGAGATAGCACCGGCACGTAAGGCTGGGTTCGACTTCATGAGGGTGCAGCTTATGGTCAATCTCAAGCTTCATCCTAAGCGATTCCACTATCCTCCTCGAGTGACTAACTGCCTTAGCGCTCTCCAGGAGATTAAATGAAGAGGGGCGCCTTGTGCTCAAAGTGGAGAATAGGGATGATGATGGTGAAGAGGTAGTAGGTGGGACACATAGAGATTCATCTCGTGAGAGTCAGGTGAGTCGGCTTGAAGAGGGGAGGACCAAGCGGTCATGTTCGAGTTTTCACCATATTCTCTTTTAACTTCTATCATTGCTACTTCTCCATTCTTGAGTTTGCTATGACTCCCAATATGGCTCTCTCCCCAAGTTTTACTCAAGCTTTAGGCCCGACCCAAGATCGGGCTTCAGCCCCCGATCTAAATCCTGTCCCTCAAGAACCTTGATGTATCTCCTTTCTTCTTTTTTGTAAATACTTTTGTATTCTAAGTGTTTTGAACATATGAATGGAAAAAAGGTTCACTTTTATTAATTTGAACTGTGTACCATTATGATTGTGTTCTTATATGTTTAAGTGTCTCTAATTTGCTTTGACTGAGTATAAGTTTGGCTTTAAATTTTAGGGGCATTTCGAGTAGACACCAACGCTTAGAGTGTGTCTTGAGAAACTCTTAGCTCAAGATGGCTCATCTTTGTGCTTTGGTTTTATTCTAAAGGGATACCAAGGTCTTACGAGTTAGAGTCGACCTAGTTGGAGACTTGACTTTATTTTATTCTTGTAGGCTATTAAAAAATTACTGTCGATAGCCGATCCTCACAAAACGCTAGCGATGAAAGTTACAATCGGATGACTTTCACAATAACAGATAAAAATTACAATCTGACGGCTTTTACGATAACAAATGATAGTTACAATTTGACGACTCATACTTTAAAAAATCCAAATGAAAAGATTACAAAATGATGATCTTTGCAGAACTTGAAAAAGAGATTACAATTAACGATCTCTTCAAAGCAAAACGTGAGGGTCCACCCCCGCATTCCAACTCAAAAACAGGAGGGTCCACCCCCGCGTTCCAATTCCAAAATGCGAGGGCCACCCCCACATTCCAATTCAAAAAGGCGAGAGTCACCCCCGCGTTCCAATTCTAAAACGCGAGAGGATCAACCCCCGCGTTCTAATTCCAAAACGTGAGGGCCACCGTCACGTTCCAATTCAAAAACACGAGGGTCACCCCGCGGTCCTATTCCAAAACGCGAGGGTCACCCTTGCATTCTAATTCTAAAACGTGAGGGTCATCCTCACGATTTAACTCCAAAACACGAGGATCACCTCCGCGTTTCACAAAGCTAAATGCGAGGCTTGCTTTAGAATGCGAACCTCGTGTTTGACTATTTCAAACACAATTTGAACAGTTTCTAAACCGTTTTTCCACATAATGGGGCTATTAAGCCCCCATTATGGAGCGAATTAAGGGGTCAGTTACACCCCTTAAACCCTATAAATAGTTGAGAATTCAGTAGAAATTGGGTCATTGGAGGGTTGGAGCTTGTTAGATCCTTGAAAAGCTTTTTTTGTTAGAGCTTTTGAGATCATTTGGCTTGGCTTTTTGAACCATTTTCGGTTGAAGAACTTTGAAATCGACTGTTTAACTTCTTTCAGTTAAAAAGAATTAAATTTCCTTTCTGAAATTAACTCTCTCATAGAGTTCTTAAACTCATTTAGAGTTCTAAACTTGTCTTACAAGTTCTTTCCGACGTTAAGTCAAGAAGAGTAGACAATGTTCCACGAAGCGAAGTGTTCGGATCCTCAACAAGATACAAGATTCAAACTCTCATCGCCACCAAGAAGAATCTAGCCTTAAACAAATAGGAGGATCCGTCCTTCTTTATTTTGTAAATCAGGAGACCGATCAAGAAGATTGTAATTTATTATTTTTAAGTTAGTTAGAGAGAGATTGCAAAGAGAGATTGTACTCGTTCTTTTCCTAAGTTAGTTAGGAGAATTAATAACATTTCTTCTCAATTTTTTCTAATTTTTTCCGCAAACAAAAGATGACGACTTCGCTAGGGACTACCTTTTTCACCGATGAAGAAGTGGTAGTGCAATCCGATAAGAAACTCATGGGAACCACTGTTGAAACTCTGACTGTTGAGTTCAACCAACCCAAGTATGAGGAGTTTCTCTGCTCCAAATCCCTTAGCCCTAAGGCTATGCACAAGATCCGCAAAGTCTCCAAGGAGACTAAGCTTCCTCCTATTGCTGACCTACCAAAGGAGCGTCTCTCCTTTGGATCATACTGATCATACAGTCCTTCCTCAGAAGGAGAAGACCTAGTTTTAACTGAACTCATCAACCGAGTTAGAGACCCTACACCCATGCCTAAACAACGAGTATTGAATCATAAGAGATTTACGCCGATGATCAGTACAGATGGTGACATTACTGTACAAGCCCTAATCAGACAAGGAGGAATGCTGCTCATCGAAGAAGAATATCTCTATGTCGTGCACAACTTTGAGATGGCCAATCAATCGATCAACGCGACATTTGTGTTTTTATTGAACGCAACCCTCGCGTCACCACTGAACCCTCGTGTTGCCAAACCTGAATGTGGAGGTCAACTCTGCGTCTCGCAATTAGAATGCAAAGGTCAACTCTGCGTTGAACACAAATGTCAGCTTCGCGTAGGTCAATTAAAACTCGACCCTCGTGTTTCAACTGTTCAACGTGAACCTCGCGTTCTAAGTGCCAAACACGACCCTCGTGTTTCTTCTTTCAAACACGATCTTCGCATTCCTCCTCCTCAAAGTGACCTTCACGTTCTTACTCCTCAACGTAACCTTCACGTTCTTATTCCTCAATGTGACCCTCGTGTTTCAGTGTTAGAACGTGATTCTCGTGTTATTAATACTAAATGTGATGTGATCCATCATGTTCAAAAGGACCAACATGGATTTAAGATCCATGTTCATCAGGAACTAGTCATGTCTAATCGTAGACAAGAGGTTCCAATTCAAACCTCATAAGTCCCTGCAATATATTTGAGAGAGTTTTTACCGAGAGGAAGACCGATACAACAAGTCGCTCATTCATGCCAATGTGAACGATTGATTTCTATGGTACTCTCAGGATGTCAATGTTGTGCACCTACACCAAGACCGTTGGTGTTTGACCGACTGACTAATGTCACTTTGCCCAATAAGCAACGACGTTCTCATAAGAAGAAAACTTCAGAGGATGAATATCCTAGAGTTACTATCAATATGATTAGTAGTGGAAGGTCATCAATATCTAGGTCCAATGAGTCAAAAGCAAACCAATCTCCTGGCTTGATAGAGATCCCGAGTAAGTTTGATGGAATCTATCAACACACTTGGACTCGAAAAGGAGTTATACCCCTATCAATTATCGGAGATTAGCTAAAAGAATTAACTCTGATGATGAACATTCAGCCATCGTAGAGTCTTAAACCTTCTAGCTCTTTCATAGAACATGAGAGCTCCGCTTATATGGCGAGAAACCCTAAAGATCTCATGAAGAGTCTCGATGAGCAGCAAGCCATGCTCAAATCACAGCAGGTGACCACCAATGAACTTTGAATCGTGATAGCCCAAATTGTTGTGGACAAGGCCAAGTCCCAAAAAGTATATTCACCGCCTCAGCACGAACCTTCCCGAAGAGCAAGGTCATCTTAATCAAAGGGGTAGGAAAAAGTGATCGAGACTTCTGATCAAGAAGCTCACCGTATAGAATCTTCCTCTGAGGAAGAGAAAGGGGCCGAGAATGAGCATAATCTACAGTCCATAAAAATAGAAGTACCAGAAGCCCGCCTCAATTCTATTGCTAATAGAAGCGAGCTCCAAGATGAGGTAGTTGTTAGCCCCTATCCAGCCGCATGGGATACAACCCATTATCCTCCAAAATTTAAAGTCCCGAGTCTGTAAGCTTTTAACAGCACAGGATCACCGAACTAATATATCTACTATTTTATGTCACAGACAGGGAATGTGAAATCAAATGACGATGTACTAACTCGTTTGTTCATTGGCACCCTCATGGGGGTTGCCTTTGAATGGTTTATGAAACTACGTGTAGGATCTATCCATAAATAGGTGAATTTAGAGAGACTGTTCCTGGCTAGATTCTTCAAAGATGATATGGAGGTATATGTCCCTTCTCTTCTTGCCACTAAGCAGAAGAAAGGAGAACCCATCAAAGCCTTTGTTGAGAGGTTCCGAAGTATGGCTCTTTGATGTCTGATGGGTATGACACAGTCTACTCTAGTGGAGACCTGTCAACACAACTTGCAGACCAACCTCCTAGCCTAAATGGGAGTTATAGAGTGTCGTTCCTGGAAACAGATAGTCTCCCAAGGCGAACAGGCTGAAGAAATTGTTACTAGGATCAAAGTCGAAGAAGGAGGCAAGCAAAAGCAACTGGTGCAACATGGCCAAGGCAATGCTTCTCGATCAAAGCGAATAGATACCCTAGCCACTGAAGCTAATACTCGATCACCACCTAATAAGTAGGGCAAGGCATCGGGTCAACCAAGAGCACCCAAGCAGTACTCTTTCAAAGAGGATCATATGGTCACTCTATTTAGTATACTTCAAAAGAACAATAAGTTGAAGCTTTATGAAGTCAAGAAACCTGAAGAGGTGGGGAAGGTGGATGATCCTAACTACTGACTCTACCACGGATCGTTGGGGCATCCAACAAAAAAATGCTACATCTTTAAGGATATCCTGCAGGCTTTGATTGACGCTGAAGTGCTTAAGTTAAAGCTGGAACTGAAGACCGTATCCACCAACATGATATCGGTCTAATTCGGAAAATTTTCACTTGTTGCAGCTCCCAATGGCATTATCCCTATCCCTAAGGGAGAACTGCATCTGAAAACACTGATCCACATGGTTAGAAAGATAAAGGAGTGGTACCCCTTACTACTCCGAAATGAGAGATAATGTGGGTCCATCCCGATATGCTTGATGACCAGCAGTGGACAAGTGTGTCAGGAAAGAAGAAGAGAAACAAGGCTAAATCTTCTAATATGATTAGCCCTTCTCTAAATGAGGATGATACCCACTTGGTCCCTCTTACCAACCCGGAAGAGGAAAGAACTGCTCTTGCCGCCGAACAAGAAGCAAATCCTAGATCTGGCACCAGGTCAGGATGACATACCTACAACAATATGATCAAGCTGCTCAAGAAGCAGAGAAACAAGTTGAAGAGACTAGGGGTACCATTCCCAAGAAGTCAGTCGATAAAGAAAAGCAGAAGGAGGTTCATTATAATAATAACCTTCTCCAACAAGAAGCTGGGGGATCAAGCACTCCCTTTCGTTTTAACATCCTGGCACAGCTGGCCAACATTCCTGCCAGGATCACTCTTTATGAGCTTTTGAGGCTGTCCAAGTCCACAAGAAGAGCTCCGATTGAAGCTTTGACGGATGGAGAGAGCTTTATCACACAAGTTTCTATAGTCCCAAAATCTACAGAAGGACCTTCTTGTGCACAATGCCTGCAAGGTGCACAAAATCCGCCCTGCATATCATTCACACAAGAAGATATGCAAATCAAGCACAATCATATCATTCACACAAGAAGATATGCAAATCAAGCACAATCATGATAGACCTTTGTATTATACAAGGTATATCGTGTCTTCTGAGATCAGTCGTGTCCAAGTCAACTCGGACTCCGCGTTCAGCATTATGCTATACAGGGTTATGCAATTCTTAGGAATTCCTATACATCGGCTGAGCTCCACCCAGACTACTACCTTTAGCTTCAACGCTAACATCACATGACCCTTGGGCAAGATCAAACTCAAGTGCCAGATTGAAGATCTCAAGTCAAAGGTGACTTACTACATCATAGATGCGGACACGTCCTACAAATTATTGTTGGGATGACCTTGGATTCATGTTGTCCCGTCTACCCTCCATCAAGTGATGAAATATGTCAATAATGAGGGAGAGGTCAGAACCTTGATAGCAGAGAGACAATCATTCAAGGGTGTGAAGAACTATCACACTGACTCAGTCTTCTACCTAGACTCCCAAGAACCAGAATAGCCGAAAGATGATCCTGACGGTGGCAATGAAGCGGATATCGAGCTTGAGTCTAAGGAAGAGTGTTTATGTGAGTTGGATTTAAACGTAATGAGCTAAAATGAGCTCAACACTAATAATGTATCCAGTGAGGATGAGTGGTACATTAATAAAAATTTTAATTTAGCTTACTTATCTGATGTGTCCTCCGAATGTGAGAAAACATGGACTAATACAAATGCAGGTACAGATCTATGGCATACATTGTATGCCGAGGCATCACTTAATATGCTGCTCAAATCATCCTTTGTTACATTCAAAAAGATAGAAGATGCATGCAAAGCCTTCTTCACAGTCCCAACTAAGAAGAAAGGCTGAAAGGCCCAAAAGCCAATCTATTTCGGGAAAGTCAACTTTGAGCTATCAGATCAAAAAATTTCAGAAGATGACCTCGAAATCCCATAATTCTATCATTATGGGTCTAAGACCCTCTATATGATGAGGAAAATGGGTTATGATTTTAATAACCAGGAAGGTTTACACTTCAGGAAAGGAAGACAAACACCAATTCGATCTTTCACTCCAAAAGAAAAACCTCCTGATTATTATCATAAAACCGGGATAGGGTTAGGCTATGTTTCAACTCCTCCCTCTTCTAGAAAATGAATCTAGTGAATGTCTATATCAAGACCATTCAACCGAAACATCATCATGGGACCTCGGTGTTAGCATTGGTGTAGTCTTCAAAGGCATGTCTATAAACATGACTTCAACTAGTTATCCAAATAATGATGAAGAGAATGATGAAGAGTTAATTGATTCAACTAACGATCCTTGGATCAAACACCTTACCATTTTATAGGACATGCGTTTCGAATAATGCGAGCCGCCCACAGAAGATAAGGTAATCCAAATAAATATGGGGGATGAAACTAATCCGAAGCTAATCTTTGTAAGCGAGAGCTTGTTACCATCCGAGAAAGAGGACCTTGTATCTCCCGTCTAGAGAATATATAGATGTCTTCGTGTGGAATTATGAAGACATGCCTGGCCTTGAGCCAAAGGTAGCCATGCATCATCTCAATATCGATCTGGATGTGAAACTCGTTAAACAACAACAATAACGTCTGTTCCATCCGGAAATCATGAAAGCAATTGAATCGGAAGTCAAAAAACTTATCGATTCATGTTTCATCAAGGAGGAACAACACCCTAACTGGGTGGCCAATATTGTTCCTGTGCCCAAGAAAAATGAGAAGGTCATGATTTGCATTGATTTTCGTGACCTAAATGCTGCATGTCCGAAAGATAAATTTCCTATCCCGATCATAGATATCATGATTGATAATACTTGTGGGTATGAGAGGATGTCTTTTATGGATAGATTCTCAGGGTACAACCAGATTAAAATGTACCCTGAAGACGAAAAACACACAGCCTTTAGAACATCACTAGGGTTGTATTGTTATACGGTGATGCTATTTGGACTGAAGAACGTCGGGCAACCTGCCACCGTGCCATGAATACGATCTTTCATGAACATCTACGTAAGAAAATTGAGTGTTATGTGGATGATATTATGGTAAAAAGCCAAAAGAAAGACGATCATCTTTTAGATCTGATGATGATGTTCGATATCATGTGAACACATCAATTAAAGATGAATCCAACCAAATCTTTCCTGGGGGTAGCCAGTGATAAATTCCTTGGATTTATAGTCACGTCCAAGGGGATTTCTCTCGATCCAGAAAAGGTTCGGGCCATCCAAGACATGCAATCTCCAAAGAACATCAAAGAACTCAGAGGCTTACAAGGCTGATTAACTTTTATCCAAAGATTCATATCAAATCTCTCGGAACACTGCCAGCCTTTCACCAAGTTGATGAAGAAAGGAGTCTCGTTTATTAGGGATGGAGACTGTCAAAAGACGTTTAAGAAAATCAAGCAATACCTCACCCAGCCGCCCATTCTAGTGGCCCCGGTATTAGGAAAATTATTCTTGTTATATGTGAGAGCCATTGATCATTCTCTTGGAGCTTTGTTAGATCAAAATAATGATCAGGGTCATAAACAGGCAACCTACTATCTCAGCAGAACTATGATTGGAGCTGAGCACCGATACAATCTAGTGGAAAAGGAATGTCTTGCCTTAATGTTCATCATCTAGAAAATGCGACACTACCTGGTTGGATAATTGATCCACATCATTTTCAAAGTAAATCCTTTAAGGGTACTTATGACAAAACCTTCTTCATTGTTTTGTCATCTCGCAAAATGGGCTATATGTTTATCGTAATATACAATGCAATTCATGCCTCAGAAAGCTATTAAGGGTCAAGCCTTGACAAATTTCTTAGCCGATTATCCGGTGCCTGATTCTTCTAAATTATTTGAAGACTTACCAAATGAGGTTGCTGAAGCTTGAATGACTCAAGAATTCACACAGTATAGAAATTGTCTTCGACGGTGCGTCTAAAGCAAGACCCAATGGAAGAATCACAGCTGGTGTGGGGTTGTACTCGTATCCCTAATTGGTCATGTGATCCTAATAAGATTTTCCTTAACCAAGCCATGCACCAATAATATATCAAAGTATAACGCTTTGCTGTTAGGGATACAGTTGGCCGAGAAACTCAACATCTGACATCTAAAGGCTTATGGTGATTCTCAACTCATTGTAAATCAAGTTCGAGGAGAATATAAAGTGTGCAATGAGGATTTGGTCCTATATCACTTCATAGCGCTAAAGTTAGCCCAAAAGTTTGAGGGCTTCTTTATTGGATACATTCTGTGAACCCAAAATACCTATGCAGACGCCTTAACCTTGCTAGCAACTTCATTAGTTTTTCCATCAAAGTCAACAACAAAGATATTTGTCGCAGGTTATGACTTGTATCACCCCAAATTCCCTCTAGAAGATTACTCAGAAGAGACAACATTAATTGTCTATGAAACTTACATCGATCTCAAATCGATGGACTGGAGATTCCAGTATATCGATTATGTCTTGTACGACATATTACCCGATGATCCTAAAGAAGCGGATGATGTTAAATGGAAAGCCTTTCGATTCCATTATAATACAGTTTCTCAAACTTTATATGGAAAATCGCATGATGGAGTTTTACTTCACTGCCTTTCCAGAAAAGAAGCGTAAGAAGCTCTCAAAGAAGCTAATAACGGAATGTGTGGAGCTCATCAACTGTGATCTAAACTAGGGGATCGACTACGAAGACTTGACTATTATTAGCCAAAAATGATGGCAGACGCTGTTGATTATGCTAAACGATATCATGCGTGCCAGATGCATGGTGACTTCATCCATCAAGCACCAGGTAATCTGCATCCAACATTTTTATCTTGGCCATTCGAGATGTGGGGAATGAATATTATTTGACCCATCTACCCGCCAATATCCAAAGGATATCGATTTATCTTGGCAGTAACCGATTACTTCTCCAAGTGGGCTGAAGCAATACCTTTGAAAAAAGTCAAGACTTCAAACGTGATCAAATTCAATAAACATCACGTCATCTACTGCTTTGGCATACCAAGACGAATAGTTCATGACCATGAAACTCAATTCATCGGCCACAGTTTCCAGAAATTCTGCACAAGTTTAGAATCCAAAAGTGTCGCATCAACGTCATATTATCTACCAACTAATAGCCTTACAGAAGCTTTCAATAAAATCATTGTGAAGCTTCACAAAAAGTTCGTCTCTAAAAGTCAACACGATTAGGACGAAAAACTTGACGAATGTCTATGGGCTTACCGCACAACAGTGAGAACCCCGACAAAAGCTATTCCCTTCTCTTTGGTATACGGATGCGAAACCATGTTACCATTAGAAATTCATATCTCATCCCTAAGAGTTACTCTTACAACTGAGATGACTGATGAAAAACAACATCGACTGCGCCTCCAAGAACTGGAAGCATTAGACGATAAGCGGCTTCAAGCCCAACAACAGATCAAGTTATACCAAGCTTGAATCTCAAGAGCCTGTAATAGAAAAGATCTTCAGGAAAGGCGATCTTGTCTTAGCAGTCAGACAACCAATGACCATGACACATAAGATAAAAGGCAAATTCAATCTTAAATGGAAAGGACCCTTCACAGTAGAGTCAGTCTACTCGAATGAAGATTATCGTCTCATTAATCAGAAAGGCGATGGCTCATGATGCCAATTAATGAGAAATTTCTCAAGAAATATTACCCATAAAAATCATGAGACCCCCTTTCCCCTTCCCTACTAAGTCTAAAAAGAGAAATTGAACTCGTTCAAGACTAGAGGTTGGTTACTTAGAAGTTATTAAATTAAGAATAACTAATCTTCTAAGTTCTCAAGTTTACAATACACCTCTGATGGCGAAATTAACTTATCAATCCTTTTTAATAGGATAATAAGTCCACAAAGTTACTCAAATCGTAACACAATCCCATCAAGTTAACAATACACATTTGATAGCAAAATCAACTTATCAATCCTCTTCAATAAGATTATAAGTTCACGAAGTTGCTCAAATCGCAACACAACCCCTCTGATGGTAAAATAACCTTATCAATCATCTTTAGTAGGATTATAAGTCTACAAAGTTGCTCAAATCACAACACAACCACTCTGATGGTAAAATAAACTTATCAATCCTCTTTAATAGAATGATAAGTCTATAAAGTTGCTTAAATTGCAACACAACCCCGTCAAGTTAACAATACACCTCTGATGGAGAAATCAACTTATCAATCATCTTCAATAGGATGATAAGTCCACAAAGTTACCCAAATCGCAACATAATATTGTCAAGTTAACATTACACCTCTGATAACAAAATTAATTCATCAACTCTCCTCAATAGAGTGATAAGTCCTCAAAAAAATCTTGTCCAAATCACAAGAAAAAAAACCCCATCAAGTTAACATCACACCTCTCATGAAAAGATCAATTTATCAATCATCCCTAATAGGATGATATGTCCACAAATTTCTGTTATGTTAACACTACACCTCTAACGGTCAAACCCCCATGAGCTTGTTAATTTTTTTTCAACAGAATATAGCAAGTGCTCATTAAAACTATAAAAAATCCTCAGTGGATTAAATTTTTTCTGAAATTATCCTAGTGATAATAAAGATTTTTTTTTGAATTTTACTCTAAGTGAGAATTCATGCTAAGTTAACACTACACCTCTGGCACTGTCAACCATTTTCGTTATCTCGAGTTAAAACAAAGCACAGAAAGAGACATAGAAAAGAAAATTGATATCATTTTTATGCAAAATTGTTATTTAATAATGATACATAATATAAAAGTGATACAAGATTATATTGTTAAAAAAAACTGATACAAAGTTAAGCTTTTGAGCCCATCAGTTTAATAGATGTGAGCCAAGACTTGACGTCTGAGAGATTCTTCTCATGAGTGGCTCGTGCTGTTGTCGCTGCTCGTTTTCTGAGTTATTCTTCACTTGGCACCACAACAACAACTTCATTTTTTATTTCATCAAGAATCTGCACCTCCTTGGAGTAGTTTCCAAAAAATTTTGTACTCTTGAGGTGGAGTCCTTTCATAGCAACTTCCTCCTGAGCAAGTTGAGCTTCTTTCTGAGCCAGGTCCGCTTATAATTGAGCAATGACTTCTTTTGTTTGAGCGATTGACTCTTGAGTGGTCCACATAGCAGTGGTGGAGGTAGTCAACTCAATTTGTACTTGATCACGCTGCTCCTGCAAAGATGCAACATGTGCCTCCTTTTTAGCAAGGTTCTTCTGAACAACTTCCTGTCGATGTGCTATTTTGACTTGTATATCAGCGAAAGCCTGTTCAGTCTCTGCTTCGAGGTCAACACGTTCGAAGTCTTGAAGAGCCTTCAGATCTTCTTCTAAATGAGAAATTCCTTCTATGCAATGTTCGATACATTAGGAGTCACCGAGACACCTAATGTTGTTCATGTAATTCATCAAGAAAGGTCTGAAGTCTTCCAGTGCTGACGATGCTGATAGTCTGCTTCATCACACTTTCCAGCTGGTCAGTGAACCCCTTGAGCAAATTCGCGATAATCATCGGACTTAAAGAAGCAGCTGGAGATGGCACTAAAGCACCCAGAGTCATAGAACTTGGTGGAAGATTCGTAGGCATTCTTACATGAGTTGAGCTTGAAGCACCTATAGCATGCGCTTGCCCGAGAGAAAGCATTAGGGGAAGTTGTTGCTCTGGCAAGGAATTTATTGTTGCTCCAATTTCCTCAACTGTCGGTGTCGGGGATCCTACATATGAAAATCATTAGAACGTAGAAGAAAAACTCATTAAATTTCAAAATGAACAACGTTTACCTATGGAAGAGATAGCGGCATGGGCAGACCCTTTACCAGAAGTGACAGCCAATGGTTCATCAGCACTAGCATCGTCATTTGAAGAAGAAATGATCCATGAAGAGTTTTCATCGTCATGTGCCGCAAAAGGTTGACGTGAGCCTATGGCGATCATCAATTTGGGAGCTAACCCTGCTGTCGGACTAGGCCTCATAGCTCCCGTCATTGCCATTAATGCTAAAGAAGAAGGAGATTGATGTTCGTCAAGATCGTCAAGTCCGGCCACCTTAGGCTCTGACTCGGTGGGCTCAGCTTCTTCAGCGTAAGTGGATTTAGGCATTTCTTCCTCCTGTATTGCCTTTGTGATTTGAGGAATGGCAATTGAAGCCTGGCCGGAGCCGTCATAGCAAAAGGCTCCATTAGCTGTTCATGAGGAGAAACAAGAGATTCTGCATCCTTGGCCCCATTGGTTCATCCACAAGAGATTCTTCATCCTTGGTCATTGATTCATCCTCTCCTTCCATTGAATGATAAGAGGAGGCAGCACCTGCTAAAGCTGGTTCGATCAAGCGGAGTCCTCTTTGATGAGAAAGACCCGCAACGAACTCCTCCTCCTCCTCCTCCTCCTCCTCCTCTATATGCATAACATGAGCCGACTTGAAATCGTCCTGTAATAATTTAGCTCCCTATTGAGCCTTAGATGTTGGGGACTCGACCGATAATTGTCGAGTCTGTTTCCCAGGACGGCTGGTGTCTCCTTCAGGAAGAACTCATTTTCCTGTTGCCCTCTCTTCCCTAGCCTCCTCTACTTCTGCTCCCTTGTCCATGGTCGTTTCTTATTCACAAGACAAATATTCTTTGACCCCCTTCAGATGAGTCATTTTAGACATTCTCTTTGATTCATACATCTTTTCGATCTCCTTCAGACAAGATGTATATATTCTATACTCGGGGATCTTAGATGCGCATGATACCGGTTACAAAAACCCAAGGCAGCATAGGAGTTGGGCGTCTTATGAGGCAGCCTGAATATTGCTCCGGTACAACCTACCACCGAATAATACCAAGCCCTGGCTCCTTCATATAGGTTTCCGATGAGTGCGAGCCATGGTTGGGATTTTCGATGTATAACTGGTCATAACCAAATTGCTAGGAGAATCAGAAAGGCTGATAGGGCTCAAGAAAGCATTTCCCGCCCTGCCGGAAGATAAGGTAGCCTGGTCGAATATTGATAAGCCAACAGAAGACACCTCTATTTAAATTTGTAAAGGCATTAGGGCCTCTCATATCCTGATATGTCTCTCCATATCCGCCGCCCTCAAAATAAAAAAAGCAACAGAAAACATGGTAATTGATGTCTCTCAACAAAATTTTCCGGACAAGCACCATGTACCAACCCTCCCACTTGGCAGTTTCAAGCTGCTGAATGAAAGAAACAAAAGATCCACTATATGGAGAGATCGTTGTCATCAGTGAGGGGCAGTGTAGGATGAACCATGACACCAAATAGGTGTATGGCATTGGCACGTGTGGGTTAGGGGTCTTCAAAGTATTCTTCCCATCAGAGCTTATATCTTTGACGAAGACAAAGTCTGAATCTAACTCTCTCAAGCCGCTCTGTAGGCAACACACCATTGCACAGAGGAGATTTATCGGTCTTCCATGAGCTAGGAGAACCACATGATACACCACTTCAGCTGCGATGGATTCAATTAGCTTTGTAGGCACCACACATCGCTTCAGCCATAACATTAAAAATCTAGCGAATAAACCCATATCTGAAATAGGAGTTTGAGCTTGATAATGAAAACTGTCAAACTCGGTGAAGGATGGAAAAACAACCTCTTGAGCCTCATTCATGTAATGAGTGGTTGTAGGGTCAATGTGAGTCGTGATGTCATCAAGGGAACTCGCAGCGAAACGGGTCACTTCAGCATCCTTTTGGTTCAAATTTTAGAACAAGTATTCAGCCCAAGACAATTGTTTGACACCGCCTCCTCGCAGCCCTATCAGCTGGGCACAAATGTGGAAGTGACACATCACTTCCCAAAAAGTCTCGTAAATTTTAGGGTTCACCGTCTTCAAAATTGTAAGCTCTTCAGTCCCTAGGACAAACTCCTTATATGGCAACTCCCCGAATGGCAAGCCGAAGACTTCATACATCTCATGTAGTGCAAAGCCTAATTCCCCGATAGGTATGAAGAAAGTGTAGGTCTCTAGATTATAACGCTCCAGCATGGCGAAGAGGTTGTAATGACTCTGCACAATTCTGTATCGGGTGGCTAACACGGGATTCCCGAGGTCAGAATTGGTAATCAGTCCTCTCAAATCCTCCAAAACAAAGATCATCCAGGAGATCTAAAATCTTGAGCGAGAAATTAGCCCTTCACCACAATAAACTTTCTCATGAAAACATTCGCCAGGTTGGTTGTCTCGCCGACCAGATACGCCCTTTTGACCAAGCCAGGTTTCAAAGCTGTCAACTACCAGCTATAACCAACCGGACGAATGCCTTAATGAGTAAGTGTTTCGATAGATACACCATCTTGCTCTTTGATGAAATCTCACTCCATATGCCTTAGGATAGAAGCATGCTGGAAACAGGATAGGGGGTACATTCGCTCCATGTTAGGTAGGAAGAGGAAGCGATCGCTAATTTTTCGAAGCAACTTATAATTCTCGTCATACATGATTTCAGTATTGATTTCGACAGGATCTCCAAATAAGAATGTCAGCTTCTTTAAGGTTTTTTGGTCTACCGTCTCACTCTTAGTGTCTGTGATGATGGCCCTAAGAGTCATCGAAAATGCTCGGGAGATGCTTTCCATGCGCTCCTTGTCTTGGCCCTGGAAGATCGAAAGTTCCTGATGCAGGTTGAATGTCACATTGCACCTCCTTTGTGACCAAAGTGATGGTGAAAAGAAAGGGTCTCATTGGAGTAGCAACTGGGATGAAAAAGTCGATAAGCTAAAAAAGTATAAAATACTTAGTTAAAAACGTAAGGGTCACCCTCGCATTTCAAGAGCAAAACGAGAGGGTCACCCTCGCATCACAAATGCAAAACACGAGGGTCACCCCCCGCGTTTCTAAGTCAAAATGTGAGGGTCACCCCCACGTTTCAAGTCAAAACATGAGGGTCACCCCCGCGTTTCTAGGTCAAAAACACATGGGACATCCCCGCGTTTAAAAAGCCAAACACAAGGGTCAGCCTCGCGTTTCAAAGGCAAAACTCGAGCCTCGCTCGTTGTTTCAAACACGAGCTTCACGTTGAAGAAGAAACTTGTTGAACAAGTTTTTTAGTTCAAAACTTAATACTAATCAAGGGATTTTGTGATGGTGATG